>NC_092732.1:23662860-23805360 GCF_047496885.1 Scyliorhinus torazame | reverse complement strand
CTGTGTACACACACTCAGGCTGTGTATATTCACACTCGAGCTGTGTACAAACACTCAGGCTGTGTACACACACTCGGGCTGTGTATATTCACACTCGGGCTGTGTATTCTCACACTCGGGCTGTGTATTCTCACACTCGGGCTGTGTACACTCACACTCAGGCTGTGTATTCTCACACTCGGGCTGTGTACACACACTCGGGCTGTGTACACTCACACTCGGGCTGTGTACACACACTCGGGCTGTGTACACTCACACTCGGGCTGTGTACACACACTCAGGCTGTGTATTCTCACACTCGAGCTGTGTATATTCACACTCGGGCTGTGTACACACACTCGGGCTGTGTATATTCACACTCGGGCTGTGTACACACACTCAGGCTGTGTACACACACTCAGGCTGTGTATATTCACACTCGAGCTGTGTACACACACTCAGGCTGTGTACACACACTCGGGCTGTGTATATTCACACTCGGGCTGTGTATATTCACACTTGGGCTGTGTACACACACTCAGGCTGTGTATATTCACACTCGGGCTGTGTACACACACTCAGGCTGTGTATATTCACACTCGGGCTGTGTACACACACTCAGGCTGTGTACACACACTCGGGCTGTGTATATTCACACTCGGGCTGTGTATATTCACACTTTGGCTGTGTACACACACTCAGGCTGTGTATATTCACACTCGGGCTGTGTACACACACTCAGGCTGTGTACACACACTCGGGCTTGGTATATTCACACTCGGGCTGTGTATATTCACACTCGGGCTGTGTACACACACTCAGGCTGTGTACACATACTCGGGCTTGGTATATTCACACTCGGGCTGTGTATATTCACACACAGTTTCTACAAGCTGTCTCTCACCTTTAAACACAAAACTATAATCATCATCCGGTGAACTCATGTTGAAATCCTCCGATGCTGGTGCCGTGCTGGGACTCGCTGTTTTTCCCAGGTCTGCAGAGGGATCAGGAAGCTGGGCTGGGAGCTGCTTACCTGCCCCTCCCTCCCTCTCTCCCTCCCCCCCCTCTCGCCGCAGCCTGCTCTCTTCCTGCTTCTGGGCGGGTTCAGTACAGAGAGAGAGAGGGAGCTCTCGTCCAACCGGTTAGTGCAGACCAGGAACACACCCAGCTCACCTGTAACCCTCACCTGTACCTGTAATCCTCACCTGTACCTGTAACCCTCACCTATAACTGTAATCCTCACCTGTAACCCTCACCTGTAACTCTCACATGTAACCCTCTTCTGTACACAGCTCACCTGTGCCTGTAACACTCACCTGTAACTGTAACCCTCACCTGTAACCCTCACCTGTAACTGTAACACTCACCTGTACCTGTAACCCTCACCTATAACTGTAATCCTCACCTGTAACCCTCACCTGTAACTCTCACATGTAACCCTCTTCTGTACACAGCTCACCTGTGCCTGTAACGCTCACCTGTAACTGTAACCCTCACCTGTAACCCTCACCTGTAACTGTAACACTCACCTGTACCTGTAAACCTCACCTATAACTGTAATCCTCACCTGTAACCCTCACCTGTAACTCTCACATGTAACCCTCTTCTGTACATAGCTCACCTGTACCTGTAACGCTCACCTGTAACTGTAACCCTCACCTGTAACCCTCACCTGTAACTGTAACCCTCACCTGTATCTGTAACTCTCACATGTAACCCTCTTCTGTACACAACTCACCTGTACCTGTAACCCTCATCTGTACACAACTCACCTGTACCTGTAACCCTCACCTGTAACCCTTACCTGTAACTCTCACATGTAACCGTCATCTGTACACAGCTCACCTGTACCTGTAACCCTCACCTGTACCTGTAATCCTCACCTGTAACCCTCACCTGTAACTGTAACCCTCACTCACCTGTAACCCTCACCTGTACACAACTCACCTGTACCTGTAACGCTCACCTGTAACTGTAACCCTCACCTGTAACCCTTGCCTGTAACTGTAACCCTCACCTGTAACCCTCACCTGTAACTGTAACCCTCACCTGTAACCCTCACCTGTACACAACTCATCTGTACCTGTAACCCTCATCTGTACACAGCTCAGCTGTAGCTGTAACTCTCACATGTAACCCTCTTCTGTACAGCTCACCTGTACCTGTAACCCTCACCTGTACACAACTCACCTGTACACAGCTACCTGTAACTGTAACCCTCAGCTGAACCTGTAACCCTCCCCTGTAACTGTAACCTTCACCTGTAACACTCACCTGTAACTGTAACCCTCACCTGTAACTGTAACCTTCACCTGAAACACTCACCTGTAACTGTAACCCTCACCTGTAACCCTCACCTGTAACTGTGACCCTCACCTATACATGGTTCACCTGTACCTGTAATGCTCACCTGTAACTTTAACCCTCACCTGTAACCCTCACCTGTACACAATTCACCTGTACCTGAAATCCTCACCTGTAATTGTAACCCTCACGTGTAACCTGTACCTATAGTCCTCACCTGTAAGCCTCATCTGTCCCTTTAACCCTCACCTGTACACAGCTCACCTGTACCTGTAACCCTCACCTGTACCTGTAGCCCTCACCTGTAACTGTAACCCTCTCCTGTAACCGTAACCCTCACCTGTAACCCTCACCTGTAGCTATAGTCCACAACTGTAAGCCTCACCTGTACCATAAACCCTCACCTGTACAACGCTCACCTGCACCTGTAACCCTCACCTGTAGCTATAGTCCTCACCTGTAAGCCTCACCTGTACCTTTAACCCTCACCTGTACACAGCTCAACTGTACCTATAACCCTCATCTGTACCTTTAACCCTCACCTGTACACAGCTCACCTGTACCTGTAACCCTCACCTGTAACTGTAACCCTCACCTCTAGCTGTAACCCTCACCTGTAAACCTCACCTGTAACCCTCAGCTGTACCTGTAACCCTCACCTGTAACCCTCACCTGTAGCTATAGACCACACCTGTAAGCCTCACCTGTACCATAAACCCTCACCTGTACAAAGCTCACCTGCACCTGTAACCCTCACCTGTAGCTATAGTCCTCACCTGTAAGCCTCACCTGTACCTTTAACCCTCACCTGTACACAGCTCACCTGTACCTATAACCCTCATCTGTACCTTTAACCCTCACCTGTACACAGCTCACCTGTACCTGTAACCCTCAACAGTAACTGTAACCCTCACCTGTAGCTGTAACCCTCACCTGTAACACTCACCTGTAACCCTCAGCTGTACCTGTAACCCTCACCTGTAATCCTCAGTTGTACCTGTAACCCTCACCTGTAACTGTAACCCTCACCTGTACCTGTAACCCTCATCTGTAACTGTAACCCTCACCTGTACCCCTCACCTGTAACCCTCAGCTGTACCTGTAACTCTCACCTGCAATCCTCAGTTGTACCTGTAACCCTCACCTGTAACTGTAACCCTCATCTGTACCTGTAACACTCACCTGTAACCCTCAGCTGTACCTGTAACCCTCACCTGTAACTGTAAACCTCACCTGTAACCCTCACCTGTAACTGTAACCCTCACCTGTAACACTCACCTGTAACTGTAACCCTCACATGAAACCCTCACCTGTAACTGTAACCCTCACCTGTAACTGTAACCCTCACCTGTAACTGTAACCCTCACATGAAACCCTCACCTGTAACTGTAACCCTCACCTGTAACTGTAACCCTCACCTGTAACCCTCACCTGTAGCTATAGTCCACAACTGTAAGCCTCACCTGTACCATAAACCCTCACCTGTACAACGCTCACCTGCACCTGTAACCCTCACCTGTAGCTATAGTCCTCACCTGTAAGCCTCACCTGTACCTTTAACCCTCACCTGTACACAGCTCAACTGTACCTATAACCCTCATCTGTACCTTTAACCCTCACCTGTACACAGCTCACCTGTACCTGTAACCCTCACCTGTAACTGTAACCCTCACCTCTAGCTGTAACCCTCACCTGTAAACCTCACCTGTAACCCTCAGCTGTACCTGTAACCCTCACCTGTAACCCTCACCTGTAGCTATAGACCACACCTGTAAGCCTCACCTGTACCATAAACCCTCACCTGTACAAAGCTCACCTGCACCTGTAACCCTCACCTGTAGCTATAGTCCTCACCTGTAAGCCTCACCTGTACCTTTAACCCTCACCTGTACACAGCTCACCTGTACTTATAACCCTCATCTGTACCTTTAACCCTCACCTGTACACAGCTCACCTGTACCTGTAACCCTCACCAGTAACTGTAACCCTCACCTGTAGCTGTAACCCTCACCTGTAACCCTCACCTGTAACCCTCAGCTGTACCTGTAACCCTCACCTGTAATCCTCAGTTGTACCTGTAACCCTCACCTGTAACTGTAACCCTCACCTGTACCTGTAACCCTCATCTGTAACTGTAACCCTCACCTGTACCCCTCACCTGTAACCCTCAGCTGTACCTGTAACTCTCACCTGCAATCCTCAGTTGTACCTGTAACCCTCACCTGTAACTGTAACCCTCATCTGTACCTGTAACACTCACCTGTACCTGTAACCCTCATCTGTACCTGTAACACTCACCTGTAACCCTCAGCTGTACCTGTAACCCTCACCTGTAACTGTAACCCTCACCTGTAACCCTCACCTGTAACTGTAACCCTCACCTGTAACACTCACCTGTAACTGTAACCCTCACATGAAACCCTCACCTGTAACTGTAACCCTCACCTGTAACTGTAACCCTCACCTGTAACTGTAACCCTCACCTGTACCCCTCACCTGTAACTGTAATGCTCACCTATAACACTCACCTATAACTGTAACCCTCACATGTAACCCTCACCTGTAACTGTAACCCTCATCTGTAACTGTAGCCCTCGCCTGTACCTGTAACCCTCATCTGTACCTGTAACACTCACCTGTAACCCTCAGCTGTACCTGTAACCCTCACCTGTAACTGTAACCCTCACCTGTAACCCTCACCTGTAACTGTGACCCTCACCTGTAACCCTCATCTGTAACTGTAACCCTCACCTGTAACACTCACCTGTAACTGTAACCCTCACATGAAACCCTCACCTGTAATTGTAACCCTCACCTGTAACTGTAACCCTCACCTGTAACACTCACTTGTAACTGTAACCCTCACCTGTAACTGTAACCCTCACCTGTAACCCTCACCTGTAACTGTAACCCTCACATGAAACCCTCACCTGTAACTGTAACCCTCACCTGTAACTGTAACCCTCACCTGTAACTGTAACCCTCACATGTAACCCTCACCTGTAACTGTAACCCTCATCTGTAACTGTAGCCCTCGCCTGTACCTGTAACCCTCATCTGTACCTGTAACACTCACCTGTAACCCTCAGCTGTACCTGTAACCCTCACCTGTAACTGTAACCCTCACCTGTAACCCTCACCTGTAACTGTGACCCTCACCTGTAACCCTCATCTGTAACTGTAACCCTCACCTGTAACACTCACCTGTAACTGTAACCCTCACATGAAACCCTCACCTGTAATTGTAACCCTCACCTGTAACTGTAACCCTCACCTGTAACACTCACTTGTAACTGTAACCCTCACCTGTAACTGTAACCCTCACCTGTAACCCTCACCTGTAACTGTAACCCTCACATGAAACCCTCACCTGTAACTGTAACCCTCACCTGTAACTGTAACCCTCACCTGTAACTGTAACCCTCACATGAAACCCTCACCTGTAACTGTAACCCTCACCTGTAACTATAACCCTCACCTATAACCCTCACCTGTAACTGTAACCCTCACCTGTAACCCTCACCTGTAACTGTAACCCACACCTGTTCACAGCTCACCTGTAACTGTAACCCTCACCTGTAACCCTCACATGTAACCCTCACCTGTTCACAGCTCACCTGTAACCTGCAACCCACACCTGTATCTGTACCCCTCACCTGTAACTGTAATGCTCACCTGTAACCCTCACCTGTAACTGTAACCCTCACCTGTAACCCTCATCTGTAACTGTAACCCTTATCTGTAACACTCACCTGTAACTCTCACCTGTAACTGTAACCCTCACCTGTAACCCTCACCTGTAACTGTCACCCTCACCTGTAACCGTAACCCTCACCTGTAACCATCACCTGTAACTAACCATCGCCTGTAACCCTCACCTGTACCTGTAACCCTCACCTGTACCTGTAACCCTCACCTGTAACTGTAACCCTCAGCTGTACCTGTAACCCTCACCTGTAACTGTAACCCTCACCTGTAACCCTCACCTGTAACTGTGACCCTCACCTGTAACCCTCATCTGTAACTGTAAACCTCACCTGTAACACTCACCTGTAACTGTAACCCTCACATGAAACCCTCACCTGTAATTGTAACCCTCACCTGTAACTGTAACCCTCACCTGTAACACTCACTTGTAACTGTAACCCTCACCTGTAACTGTAACCCTCACCTGTAACCCTCACCTGTAACTGTAACCCTCACATGAAACCCTCACCTGTAACTGTAACCCTCACCTGTAACCCTCACCTGTAACTGTAACCCTCACATGAAACCCTCACCTGTAACTGTAACCCTCACCTGTTACTATAACCCTCACCTGTAACCCTCACCTGTAACTGTGACCCTCACCTGTAACCCTCACCTGTAACTGTAACCCACACCTGTTCACAGCTCACCTGTAACTGTAACCGTCACCTGTAACCATCACATGTAACCCTCACCTGTTCACAGCTCACCTGTAACCTGCAACCCACACCTGTATCTGTACCCCTCACCTGTAACTGTAATGCTCACCTGTAACCCTCACCTGTAACTGTAACCCTCACCTGTAACCCTCACCTGTACCTGTAACCCTCACCTGTAACTGTAACCCTCACCTGTAACCCTCACCTGTAACTGTAACCCTTATCTGTAACGCTCACCTGTAACTCTCACCTGTAACTGTAACCCTCACCTGTAACCCTCACCTGTAACTGTCACCCTTACCTGTAACCGTAACCCTCACCTGTAAGCATCACCTGTAACTAACCCTCGCCTGTAACCCTCACCTGTACCTGTAACCCTCACCTGTACCTGTAGCCCTCACCTGTAACTGTAACCCTCACCTGTAACTGTAACCCTCACCTGTAACACTCACCTGTAACTGTAACACTCACCTGTAACTGTAACACTCACTTGTAACTGTAACCCTGACATGTAACTGTAACCCTCACCTGTAACCCTCACCTGTAACTGTAACCCTCACCTGTAACACCCACCTGTACCTGTAACCCTCACCTGTAACTGTAACCCTCACCTGTAACTGTAACCCTCAACTGTAACACTCACCTGTAACTGTAACCCTGACATGTAACTGTAACCCTCACCTGTAACCCTCACCTGTAACTGTAATCCTCACCTGTAACTGTAAACCTCCCCTGTAACTGTAACCTTCACCTGTAACCCTCACCTGTAACTGTAACCCTCACCTGTAACACTCACCTGTAACTGTAACCCTTACCTGTAACCGTCACCTGTAACTGTAACCCTCACCTGTAACTGTAACCCTCAACTGTAACACTCAACTGTAACTGTAACCCTCACCTGGTCACAGCTCACCTGTAACTGTAACCCTCACCTGTTCACAGCTCACCTGTAACTGTAACCCTCACCTGTAACCCTCACATGTAACCCTCACCTGTTCACAGCTCACCTGTAACCTGCAACCCTCCCCTGTAACCCACACCTGAACCTGCAACCCTCACCTGTAACTGTAACGTTCACCTGTAACCCTCACCTGTAACAATCAACTGTACACATCTCACCTGTACCTGTAACCCTCACATGTACACAGCTCACCTCTACCTGTAACCCTCACCTGTAACCTTCAGCTGTACCTGTAACCCTCACCTGTAACTGTAACCCTCAGCGGTACCTGTAACCCACACCTGTAATGCTCAGCTGTACCTGTAACGCTCACCTGTAACCCTCACCTGTACCTGTAACCCTCATCTGTAACTGTAACCCTCACCTGTACCCCTCACCTGTACCTGTAACCCTCACCTGTAATCCTCAATTGTACCTGTAACCCTCACCTGTAACTGTAACCCTCATCTGTACCTGTAACACTCACCTGTAACCCTCACCTGTACCTGTAACCCTCATCTGTACCTGTAACACTCACCTGTAACCCTCAGCTGTACCTGTAACCCTCACCTGTAACTGTAACCCTCACCTGTAACCCTCACCTGTAACTGTGACCCTCACCTGTAACCCTCACCTGTAACTGTAACCCTCACCTGTAACACTCACCTGTAACTGTAACCCTCACATGAAACCCTCACCTGTAACTGCAACCCTCACCTGTAACTGTAACCCTCACCTGTAACCTTCACCTGTAACTGTAAACCTCACCTGTAACTGTAACCCTCACCTGTAACCCTCACCTGTAACTGTAACTCTCACATGAAACCCTCACCTGTAACTGTAACCCTCACCTGTAACTGTAACCCTCACATGTAACCCTCACCTGTAACTGTAACCCTCACCTGTAACTGTAACCCACACCTGTTCACAGCTCACCTGAAACTGTAACCCTCACCTGTCACCCTCACATGGAACCCTCACCTGTTCACAGCTCACCTGTAACCTGCAACCCACACCTGTACCTGTACCCCTCACCTGTAACTGTAATGCTCACCTGTAACCCTCACCTGTAACTGTAACCCTCACCTGTAACCCTCACCTTGCCTGGTATGGAGGGCATAAGCTATGAGGAGCGATTGAATAAACTTGGTTTGTTCTCACTGGAATGAAGGAGGTTGAGGGGCGACCTGATAGAGGTATACAAAATTATGAGGGGCATAGACAGAGTGGATAGTCAGAGGCTTTTCCCCAGGGTAGAGGGGTCAATTACAAGGGGGCATAGGTTTAAGGTGAGAGGGGCAAGGTTTAGAGTAGATGTACGAGGCAAGTTTTTTACGCAGAGGGTAGTGGGTGCCTGGAACCCGCTACCGGAGGAGGTAGTGGAAGCAGGGACGATAGGGACATTTAAGGGGCATCTTGACAAATATATGAATAGGATGGGAATAGAAGGATACGGACCCAGGAAGTGTAGAAGATTGTAGTTTAGTCGGGCAGTATGGTCGGCACGGGCTTGGAGGGCCGAAGGGCCTGTTCCTGTGCTGTACATTTCTTTGTTCTTTGTTCTTTGTTCACCTGTAACTGTAACCCTCATCTGTAACTGTAACCCTCACCTGTACCTGTAACCCTCATCTGTACCTGTAACACTCACCTGTAACCCTCAGCTGTACCTGTAACCCTCACCTGTAACTGTAACCCTCACCTGTAACCCTCACCTGTAACTGAGACCCTCACCTGTAACCCTCATCTGTAACTGTAACCCTCACCTGTAACACTCACCTGTAACTGTAACCGTCACATGAAACCCTCACCTGTAACTGTAACCCTCACCTGTAACTGTAACCCTCACCTGTAACCCTCACCTGTAACTGTAAACCTCACATGAAACCCTCACCTGTACCTGTAACCCTCACCTGTAACTGTAACCCTCACCTGTAACCCTCACCTGTAACTGTAACCCTCACCTGTTACTGTAACCCTCACCTGTAACTGTAACCCACACCTGTTCACAGCTCACCTGTAACTGTAACCCTCACATGTAACCCTCACCTGTTCACAGCTCACCTGTAACCTGCAACCCACACCTGTACCTGTACCCCTCACCTGTAACTGTAATGCTCACCTGTAACCCTCACCTGTAACTGTAACCCTCACCTGTAACCCTCACCTGTAACTGTAACCCTCATCTGTAACGCTCACCTGTAACTCTCACCTGTAACTGTAACCCTCACCTGTAACCCTCACCTGTAACTGTCACCCTCACCTGTAACCCTCACCTGTAACCGTAACCCTCACCTGTAACCATCACCTGTAACTAACCCTCACCTGTAACCCTCACCTGTACCTGTAACCCTCACCTGTAACCCTCACCTGTAACCTTCATCTATACCTGTAACCCTCACCTGTAACTCGCACCTGTACCTGTACACGGCTCATCTGTACCTTCATCTGTACACCTCACCTGTACTCAGGTCCCAAAGCTTGTCCAGTTCTTCATCAGTGATTTATCTTTCAAATCAGTGGAGAAGTGGGAATCTATTACCAGCTGAGACTTGGACAGCTCCACCCCTCCCCCTGCTTGCCCGAAGCTAGCTGATGTAGTGAGGTACAGACCGAGACGACTGTGGTTAACTCATGGACGTACCACCCTGACCTTCCAACAGAACTGCCCCTGCACCTGGTTCAGGGCGGCACGGCAGCACAGTGGTTAGCACTGTGACTTCACAGCTCCAGGGTCCCAGGTTCGTTTCCCGGCTTGGGTCACTGTCTGTGCGGAGTCTGCACGTTCTCCCCGTGTCTGCGTGGGTTTCCTCCGGGTGCTCCGGCTTCCTCCCACAAGTCCCGAAAGACGTGCTTGTTAGGTGAATTGAACATTCTGAAATCTCCCACTGTGTACCCGAACAGGCGCCGGAATGTGGAGACTAGGGGCTTTTCACAGTAACTTCATTGCAGTGTTAATGTAAGCCTACTTGTGACAATAATAAAGATTATTATTATAACCTGTACCTGTACACAGCTCATCTGTACCTTCACCTATAACCCTCACCTGTACCTGTAACACTCACCTGTAATACTCACCTGTAACTCTCACCTGTAACTGTAACCCTCACCTGTAATGCTCACCTGTAACTGTAACCCTCACCTGTAACTGTAACCCTCATCTGTACCTGTAACACTCACCTGTAACCCTCACCTGTACCTGTAACCCTCATCTGTACCTGTAACACTCACCTGTAACCCTCAGCTGTACCTGTAACCCTCACCTGTAACTGTAACCCTCACCTGTAACCCTCACCTGTAACTGTGACCCTCACCTGTAACCCTCATCTGTAACTGTAACCCTCACCTGTAACACTCACCTGTAACTGTAACCCTCACATGAAACCCTCACCTGTAATTGTAACCCTCACCTGTAACACTCACTTGTAACTGTAACCCTCACCTGTAACTGTAACCCTCACCTGTAACCCTCACCTGTAACTGTAACCCTCACCTGTAACTGTAACCCTCACATGAAACCCTCACCTGTAACTGTAACCCTCTCCTGTAACTATAACCCTCACCTATAACCCTCACCTGTAACTGTAACCCTCACCTGTAACCCTCACCTGTAACTGTAACCCACACCTGTTCACAGCTCACCTGCAACTGTAACCCTCACCTGTAACCCTCACATGTAACCCTCACCTGTTCACAGCTCACCTGTAACCTGCAACCCACACCTGTATCTGTACCCCTCACCTGTAACTGTAATGCTCACCTGTAACCCTCACCTGTAACTGTAACCCTCACCTGTAACCCTCACCTGTAACTGTAACCCTTATCTGTAACGCTCACCTGTAACTCTCACCTGTAACTGTAACCCTCACCTGTAACCCTCACCTGTAACTGTCACCCTCACCTGTAACCGTAACCCTCACCTGTAACCATCACCTGTAACTAACCCTCGCCTGTAACCCTCACCTGTACCTGTAACCCTCACCTGTACCTGTAACCCTCACCTGTAACTGTAACCCTCAGCTGTACCTGTAACCCTCACCTGTAACTGTAACCCTCACCTGTAACCCTCACCTGTAACTGTGACCCTCACCTGTAACCCTCATCTGTAACTGTAACCCTCACCTGTAACACTCACCTGTAACTGTAACCCTCACATGAAACCCTCACCTGTAATTGTAACCCTCACCTGTAACTGTAACCCTCACCTGTAACACTCACTTGTAACTGTAACCCTCACCTGTAACTGTAACCCTCACCTGTAACCCTCACCTGTAACTGTAACCCTCACATGAAACCCTCACCTGTAACTGTAACCCTCACCTGTAACCCTCACCTGTAACTGTAACCCTCACATGAAACCCTCACCTGTAACTGTAACCCTCACCTGTTACTATAACCCTCACCTGTAACCCTCACCTGTAACTGTGACCCTCACCTGTAACCCTCACCTGTAACTGTAACCCACACCTGTTCACAGCTCACCTGTAACTGTAACCGTCACCTGTAACCCTCACATGTAACCCTCACCTGTTCACAGCTCACCTGTAACCTGCAACCCACACCTGTATCTGTACCCCTCACCTGTAACTGTAATGCTCACCTGTAACCCTCACCTGTAACTGTAACCCTCACCTGTAACCCTCACCTGTAACTGTCACCGTCACCTGTAACCATAACCCTCACCTGTAAGCATCACCTGTAACTAACCCTCGCCTGTACCTGTAACCCTCACCTGTACCTGTAGCCCTCACCTGTAACTGTAACCCTCACCTGTAACTGTAACCCTCACCTGTAACACTCACCTGTAACTGTAATCCTCACCTGTAACTGTAACCCTCACCTGTAACTGTAACACTCACCTGTAACTGTAACCCTGACATGTAACTGTAACCCTCACCTGTAACCCTCACCTGTAACTGTAACCCTCACCTGTAACACCCACCTGTAACTGTAACCCTCACCTGTAACCATCACCTGTAACTGTAACCCTCACCTGTAACTGTAACCCTCAACTGTAACACTCACCTGTAACTGTAACCCTGACATGTAACTGTAACCCTCACCTGTAACCCTCACCTGTAACTGTAACCCTCACCTGTAACTGTAAACCTCCCCTGTAACTTTAACCTTCACCTGTAACCCTCACCTGTAACTGTAACCCTCACCTGTAACACTCACCTGTAACTGTAACCCTTACCTGTAACCGTCACCTGTAACTGTAACCCTCACCTGTAACTGTAACCCTCAACTGTAACACTCAACTGTAACTGTAACCCTCACCTGGTCACAGCTCACCTGTAACTGTAACCCTCACCTGTTCACAGCTCACCTGTAACTGTAACCCTCACCTGTAACCCTCACATGTAACCCTCACCTGTTCACAGCTCACCTGTAACCTGCAACCCTCCCCTGTAACCCACACCTGAACCTGCAACCCTCACCTGTAACTGTAACGTTCACCTGTAACCCTCACCTGTAACAATCAACTGTACACATCTCACCTGTACCTGTAACCCTCACATGTACACAGCTTACCTCTACCTGTAACCCTCACCTGTAACCCTCAGCTGTACCTGTAACCCTCACCTGTAACTGTAACCCTCAGCGGTACCTGTAACCCACACCTGTAACGCTCAGCTGTACCTGTAACGCTCACCTGTAACCCTCACCTGTACCTGTAACCCTCATCTGTAACTGTAACCCTCACCTGTACCCCTCACCTGTACCTGTAACCCTCACCTGTAATCCTCAGTTGTACCTGTAACCCTCACCTGTAACTGTAACCCTCATCTGTACCTGTAACACTCACCTGTAACCCTCACCTGTACCTGTAACCCTCATCTGTACCTGTAACACTCACCTGTAACCCTCAGCTGTACCTGTAACCCTCACCTGTAACTGTAACCCTCACCTGTAACCCTCACCTGTAACTGTGACCCTCACCTGTAACCCTCACCTGTAACTGTAACCCTCACCTGTAACACTCACCTGTAACTGTAACCCTCACATGAAACCCTCACCTGTAACTGCAACCCTCACCTGTAACTGTAACCCTCACCTGTAACCTTCACCTGTAACTGTAAACCTCACCTGTAACTGTAACCCTCACCTGTAACCCTCACCTGTAACTGTAACCCTCACATGTAACCCTCACCTGTAACTGTAACCCTCACCTGTAACTGTAACCCACACCTGTTCACAGCTCACCTGAAACTGTAACCCTCACCTGTAACCCTCACATGTAACCCTCACCTGTTCACAGCTCACCTGTAACCTGCAACCCACACCTGTACCTGTACCCCTCACCTGTAACTGTAATGCTCACCTGTAACCCTCACCTGTAACTGTAACCCTCACCTGTAACCCTCACCTTGCCTGGTATGGAGGGCATAAGCTATGAGGAGCGATTGAATAAACTTGGTTTGT
This sequence comes from Scyliorhinus torazame, assembly GCF_047496885.1. Classification (NCBI taxonomy): domain Eukaryota; kingdom Metazoa; phylum Chordata; class Chondrichthyes; order Carcharhiniformes; family Scyliorhinidae; genus Scyliorhinus; species Scyliorhinus torazame. The sequence continues at coordinate 23,791,305 of NC_092732.1, read as the reverse complement.
TCTCACTGGAATGAAGGAGGTTGAGGGGCGACCTGATAGAGGTATACAAAATTATGAGGGGCATAGACAGAGTGGATAGTCAGAGGCTTTTCCCCAGGGTAGAGGGGTCAATTACAAGGGGGCATAGGTTTAAGGTGAGAGGGGCAAGGTTTAGAGTAGATGTACGAGGCAAGTTTTTTACGCAGAGGGTAGTGGGTGCCTGGAACTCGCTACCGGAGGAGATAGTGGAAGCAGGGACGATAGGGACATTTAAGGGGCATCTTGACAAATATATGAATAGGATGGGAATAGAAGGATACGGACCCAGGAAGTGTAGAAGATTGTAGTTTAGTCGGGCAGTATGGTCGGCACGGGCTTGGAGGGCCGAAGGGCCTGTTCCTGTGCTGTACATTTCTTTGTTCTTTGTTCTTTGTTCACCTGTAACTGTAACCCTCATCTGTAACTGTAACCCTCACCTGTACCTGTAACCCTCATCTGTACCTGTAACACTCACCTGTAACCCTCAGCTGTACCTGTAACCCTCACCTGTAACTGTAACCCTCACCTGTAACCCTCACCTGTAACTGAGACCCTCACCTGTAACCCTCATCTGTAACTGTAACCCTCACCTGTAACACTCACCTGTAACTGTAACCGTCACATGAAACCCTCACCTGTAACTGTAACCCTCACCTGTAACTGTAACCCTCACCTGTAACCCTCACCTGTAACTGTAAACCTCACATGAAACCCTCACCTGTACCTGTAACTCTCACCTGTAACTGTAACCCTCACCTGTAACCCTCACCTGTAACTGTAACCCTCACCTGTTACTGTAACCCTCACCTGTAACTGTAACCCACACCTGTTCACAGCTCACCTGTAACTGTAACCCTCACATGTAACCCTCACCTGTTCACAGCTCACCTGTAACCTGCAACCCACACCTGTACCTGTACCCCTCACCTGTAACTGTAATGCTCACCTGTAACCCTCACCTGTAACTGTAACCCTCACCTGTAACCCTCACCTGTAACTGTAACCCTCATCTGTAACGCTCACCTGTAACTCTCACCTGTAACTGTAACCCTCACCTGTAACCCTCACCTGTAACTGTTACCCTCACCTGTAACCCTCACCTGTAACCGTAACCCTCACCTGTAACCATCACCTGTAACTAACCCTCACCTGTAACCCTCACCTGTACCTGTAACCCTCACCTGTAACCCTCACCTGTAACCTTCATCTATACCTGTAACCCTCACCTGTAACTCGCACCTGTACCTGTACACGGCTCATCTGTACCTTCATCTGTACACCTCACCTGTACTCAGGTCCCAAAGCTTGTCCAGTTCTTCATCAGTGATTTATCTTTCAAATCAGTGGAGAAGTGGTAACTGGGAATCTATTACCAGCTGAGACTTGGACAGCTCCACCCCTCCCCCTGCTTGCCCGAAGCTAGCTGATGTAGTGAGGTACAGACCGAGACGACTGTGGTTAACTCATGGACGTACCACCCTGACCTTCCAACAGAACTGCCCCTGCACCTGGTTCAGGGCGGCACGGCAGCACAGTGGTTAGCACTGTGGCTTCACAGCTCCAGGGTCCCAGGTTCGTTTCCCGGCTTGGGTCACTGTCTGTGCGGAGTCTGCACGTTCTCCCCGTGTCTGCGTGGGTTTCCTCCGGGTGCTCCGGCTTCCTCCCACAAGTCCCGAAAGACGTGCTTGTTAGGTGAATTGAACATTCTGAAATCTCCCTCTGTGTACCCGAACAGGCGCCGGAATGTGGAGACTAGGGGCTTTTCACAGTAACTTCATTGCAGTGTTAATGTAAGCCTACTTGTGACAATAATAAAGATTATTATTATCACCTGTACCTGTACAAGCTCATCTGTACCTTCACCTATAACCCTCACCTGTACCTGTAACCCTCACCTGTAATACTCACCTGTAACTCTCACCTGTAACTGTAACCCTCACCTGTAATGCTCACCTGTAACTGTAACCCTCACCTGTAATGCTCACCTGTAACCCTCACCTGTACCTGTAACTCTCACCTGTAACTGTAACCCTCACCTGTAATGCTCACCTGTAATTCTCACCTGTAACTGTAACCCTCACCTGTAATGCTCACCTGTAACTCTCACCTGTAACTGTAACTTAGACGAACAATGTTTGTCAAAGTGTCTCACAACTTCATCATATTCCTTACGATCATCCTCATTATCGAACATGTAACCTCTGTCATGTGAGAGTCTTCAAGAAACGGGTGTTTATAAATGGGTGTGTATATAAATATCTGTAGTGAGCCACACCTGTAATCGCACCTGTTCCCGGCACACCTGTAATCTCACCTGTTCCTGGCACACCTGTAATCTCACCTGTACATGTATACTCTCCTGCACCTGTTCACACCTCACCTGTAACCTCACTTGTTCCTGGCACACCTGTAACCTCACCTGTACCTGTATACTCTCCTGCACATGTTCACACTTCACCTGTAACCTCACCTGTACCCGGCACACCTGTAACCTCACCTGTACCTGTATGCTCTCTTGCACATGTTCACAGCTCACCCGTAACCTCACCTGTACCCGGCCCACCTGTAACCTCACCTGTTCCCGGCACACCTGTAACCTCACCTGTACCTGTATACTCTCCTGCACCTGCTCATAGCTCACCTGTAACTTCACCTGTACCCGGCCCACCTGTAACCTCACCTGTACCTGTATACTCTCGTGCACCTGCTCACAGCTCACCTGTAACTTTACCTGTACCCGGCACACCTGTAACCTCACCTGTACCTATATACTAGCCTGCACCTGCTCACAGCTCACCTGTAACCTCATCTATACCTGTATACTCTCCTGCACCTGCTCACAGCTCACCTGTAACCTCACCTGTACCTGTATACTCTCCTGCACCTGCACACAGCTCACCTGTAACTTCACCTGCCCACAGCTCACCTGTACCCACACCTGTACTCAGCTCACCTGAATAAACATCAATGGGATAAACATCTGTGTAAATCTCACCTGTACACAACTCACCTGTACCTGTTCACAGCTCACTTATAACCTCACCTGTACACAGCTCACCTGGATAAACATCACCTGTTTAAATCTCACCTGTACCAATACACAGCTCACCTTAATCTCACCAGGGCACAACTCACCTGTACCTACACAGCTCACCTGTAACCTCACCTGTCCACAGCTCACCTGTGTGAGGGAATGGCAATCAGGGTGTTATACTGAGGCTCATGCCGCTGCTGCCCCAAACCAGCGTAGAACAATCAACATCCTGGGGGTGACCATTGATCAGAAACTGAACTGGACCCAGCCGTATAAATACTGTGGCTCCCAGAGCAGGTCAGAGGCTGGGACTCCTGCTGAGAGAAACTCACGTCCTGACCCCTCCCCAAAGCCTGTCCACCATCCACAAGGTCACAAATCATAGAGTCATACAGCACAGAAAAGGCCTTTCGGCCCATCAAGTCGGCGCTGGTCAGAAACAACCACCAAACTATTCTAACCCCCTTTCCCAGCACTTGTCCCCACAGCCGTGTCCGCCCTGGCATCGCAAGCGCACATCGAAATACTGGTTCAATGTTCGGAGGGTCTCTCCCTCCACCCCCCTTTCATGCAGCGAGTTCCAGACTCCCCCCTCTGGGTGAAAAGGTTTTTCCTGACATCCCCTCGAAACCTCCTGCCCCTCACCTTAAATCTAGCCCCCCCCCCACCCTGGTCGCTAAGCCCTCCACCAAGGGGAAAAGTTTCTTCCTGCCGACTCTATCTGTGCCCCTCATAATTTTATACATCTCAATCCCGCCCCCCCCCCCCTCAGTCTGCTCTGCACCACGGAAAATAACCCCAGTCTGTCCAATCTCTCTCCCTCGCCAACACTCTCCAGCCCAGTCTGCCCAATCTCTCTCCCTCGCCAACACTCTCCAGCCCAGTCTGTCCAATCTCTCTCCATCGCCAACACTCTCCAGCCCAGACTGTCCAATCTCTCTCCATCGCCAACACTCTCCAGCCCAGCCTGTCCAATCTCTCTCCCTCGCCAACACTCTCCAGCCCAGTCTGTCCAATCTCTCTCCCTCACCAACACTCTCCAGCCTAGTCTGTCCAATCTCTCTCCCTCACCAACACTCTCCAGCCCAGTCTGTCCAATCTCTCTCCATCGCCAACACTCTCCAGCCCAGTCTGTCCAATCTCTCTCCCTCGCCAACACTCTCCAGCTCAGTCTGTTCAATCTCTCTCCCTCGCCAACACTCTCCAGCCCAGTCTGTCCAATCTCTCTCCCTCGCCAACACTCTCCAGCCCAGTCTGTCCAATCTCTCTCCCTCGCCAACACTCTCCAGCCCAGTCTGTCCAATCTCTCTCCCTCGCCAACACTCTCCAGCGCAGTCTGTCCAATCTCTCTCCCTCGCCAACACTCTCCAGGCCAGTCTGTCCAATCTCTCTCCCTCGCCAACACTCTCCAGCCCAGTCTGTCCAATCTCTCTCCCTCGCCAACACTCTCCAGCCCAGTCTGTCCAATCTCTCTCCCTCGCCCACACTCTCCAGCCCAGTCTGTCCAATCTCTCTCCCTCGCCAACACTCTCCAGCCCAGTCTGTCCAATCTCTCTCCATCGCCAACACTCTCCAGCCCAGTCTGTCCAATCTCTCTCCATCGCCAACACTCTCCAGCCCAGTCTGTCCAATCTCTCTCCCTCGCCAACACTCTCCAGCCCAGTCTGTCCAATCTCTCACCCTCGCCAACACACTCCAGCCCAGTCTGTCCAATCTCTCTCCCTCGCCAACACTCTCCAGCCCAGTCTGTCCAATCTCTCTCCCTCGCCAACACTCTCCAGCCCAGTCTGTCCAATCTCTCTCCATCGCCAACACTCTCCAGCCCAGACTGTCCAATCTCTCTCCATCGCCAACACTGTCCAGCCCAGACTGTCCAATCTCTCTCCCTCGCCAACACTCTCCAGCCCAGTCTGCCCAATCTCTCTCCATCGCCAACACTCTCCAGCCCAGTCTGTCCAATCTCTCTCCCTCGCCAACACTCTCCAGCCCAGTCTGTCCAATCTCTCTCCCTCGCCAACACTCTCCAGCCCAGTCTGTCCAATCTCTCTCCCTCGCCAACACTCTCCAGCCCAGTCTGTCCAATCTCTCTCCCTCGCCAACACTCTCCAGCGCAGTCTGTCCAATCTCTCTCCCTCGCCAACACTCTCCAGGCCAGTCTGTCCAATCTCTCTCCCTCGCCAACACTCTCCAGCCCAGTCTGTCCAATCTCTCTCCCTCGCCAACACTCTCCAGCCCAGTCTGTCCAATCTCCCTCGCCAACACTCTCCAGCCCAGTCTGTCCAATCTCTCTCCATCGCCAACACTCTCCAGCCCAGTCTGTCCAATCTCTCTCCATCGCCAACACTCTCCAGCCCAGTCTGTCCAATCTCTCTCCATCGCCAACACTCTCCAGCCCAGTCTGTCCAATCTCTCTCCATCGCCAACACTCTCCAGCCCAGACTGTCCAATCTCTCTCCATCGCCAACACTCTCCAGCCCAGTCTGTCCAATCTCTCTCCATCGCCAACACTCTCCAGCCCAGTCTGTCCAATCTCTCTCCATCGCCAACACTCTCCAGCCCAGACTGTCCAATCTCTCTCCATCGCCAACACTCTCCAGCCCAGACTGTCCAATCTCTCTCCCTCGCCAACACTCTCCAGCCCAGTCTGTCCAATCTCTCTCCCTCGCCAACACTCTCCAGCCCAGTCTGTCCAATCTCTCTCCCTCGCCAACACTCTCCAGCCCAGACTGTCCAATCTCTCACCCTCGCCAACACTCTCCAGCCCAGTCTGTCCAATCTCTCTCCCTCGCCAACACTCTCCAGCCCAGTCTGTCCAATCTCTCTCCCTCGCCAACACTCTCCAGCCCAGTCTGTCCAATCTCTCTCCATCGCCAACACTCTCCAGCCCAGTCTGTCCAATCTCTCTCCCTCGCCAACACTCTCCAGCCCAGACTGTCCAATCTCTCTCCATCGCCAACACTCTCCAGCCCAGTCTGTCCAATCTCTCTCCCTCGCCATCACTCTCCAGCCCAGTCTGTCCAATCTCTCTCCATCGCCAACACTCTCCAGCCCAGTCTGTCCAATCTCCATCGCCAACACTCTCCAGCCCAGTCTGTCCAATCTCTCTCCCTCGCCAACACTCTCCAGCCCAGTCTGTCCAATCTCTCTCCATCGCCAACACTCTCCAGCTCAGTCTGTCCAATCTCTCTCCCTCGCCAACACTCTCCAGCCCAGACTGTCCAATCTCTCTCCATCGCCAACACTCTCCAGCCCAGTCTGTCCAATCTCTCTCCCTCGCCAACACTCTCCAGCCCAGTCTGTCCAATCTCTCTCCCTCGCCAACACTCTCCAGCCCAGTCTGTCCAATCTCTCTCCATCGCCAACACTCTCCAGCCCAGACTGTCCAATCTCTCTCCCTCGCCAACACTCTCCAGCCCAGACTGTCCAATCTCTCTCCCTCGCCAACACTCTCCAGCCCAGTCTGTCCAATCTCTCTCCCTCGCCAACACTCTCCAGCCCAGTCTGTCCAATCTCTCTCCATCGCCAACACTCTCCAGCTCAGTCTGTCCAATCTCTCTCCCTCGCCAACACTCTCCAGCCCAGACTGTCCAATCTCTCTCCATCGCCAACACTCTCCAGCCCAGTCTGTCCAATCTCTCTCCCTCGCCAACACTCTCCAGCCCAGTCTGTCCAATCTCTCTCCCTCGCCAACACTCTCCAGCCCAGTCTGTCCAATCTCTCTCCATCGCCAACACTCTCCAGCCCAGTCTGTCCAATCTCTCTCCATCGCCAACACTCTCCAGCCCAGACTGTCCAATCTCTCTCCCTCGCCAACACTCTCCAGCCCAGTCTGTCCAATCTCTCTCCCTCGCCAACACTCTCCAGCCCAGTCTGTCCAATCTCTCTCCATCGCCAACACTCTCCAGCTCAGTCTGTCCAATCTCTCTCCCTCGCCAACACTCTCCAGCCCAGACTGTCCAATCTCTCTCCATCGCCAACACTCTCCAGCCCAGTCTGTCCAATCTCTCTCCCTCGCCAACACTCTCCAGCCCAGTCTGTCCAATCTCTCTCCATCGCCAACACTCTCCAGCCCAGACTGTCCAATCTCTCTCCATCGCCAACACTCTCCAGCCCAGTCTGTCCAATCTCTCTCCCTCGCCAACACTCTCCAGCCCAGTCTGTCCAATCTCTCTCCATCGCCAACACTCTCCAGCCCAGACTGTCCAATCTCTCTCCCTCGCCAACACTCTCCAGCCCAGTCTGTCCAATCTCTCTCCATCGCCAACACTCTCCAGCCCAGTCTGTCCAATCTCTCTCCATCGCCAACACTCTCCAGCCCAGTCTGTCCAATCTCTCTCCCTCGCCAACACTCTCCAGCCCAGTCTGCCCAATCTCTCTCCCTCGCCAACACTCTCCAGCCCAGTCTGCCCAATCTCTCTCCCTCGCCAACACTCTCCAGCCCAGTCTGCGCAATCTCTCTCCCTCGCCAACACTCTCCAGCCCAGTCTGTCCAATCTCTCTCCCTCGCCAACACTCTCCAGCCCAGTCTGTCCAATCTCTCTCCCTCGCCAACACTCTCCAGCCCAGTCTGTCCAATCTCTCTCCCTCGCCAACACTCTCCAGCTCAGTCTCTCCAATCTCTCTCCATCGCCAACACTCTCCAGCCCAGTCTGTCCAATCTCTCTCCCTCGCCAACACTCTCCAGCCCAGTCTGTCCAATCTCTCTCCCTCGCCAACACTCTCCAGCTCAGTCTCTCCAATCTCTCTCCCTCGCCAACACTCTCCAGCCCAGTCTGTCCAATCTCTCTCCCTCGCCAACACTCTCCAGCCCAGTCTGTCCAATCTCTCTCCCTCGCCAACACTCTCCAGCCCAGTCTGTCCAATCTCTCTCCCTCGCCAACACTCTCCAGCCCAGACTGTCCAATCTCTCTCCCTCGCCAACACTCTCCAGCCCAGTCTGTCCAATCTCTCTCCCTCGCCAACACTCTCCAGCCCAGTCTGTCCAATCTCTCTCCCTCGCCAACACTCTCCAGCCCAGTCTGTCCAATCTCTCTCCATCGCCAACACTCTCCAGCCCAGTCTGTCCAATCTCTCTCCCTCGCCAACACTCTCCAGCCCAGTCTGTCCAATCTCTCTCCCTCGCCAACACTCTCCAGCCCAGACTGTCCAATCTCTCTCCATCGCCAACACTCTCCAGCCCAGCCTGTCCAATCTCTCTCCCTCGCCAACACTCTCCAGCCCAGTCTGTCCAATCTCTCTCCCTCGCCAACACTCTCCAGCCCAGTCTGTCCAATCTCTCTCCATCGCCAACACTCTCCAGCCCAGTCTGTCCAATCTCTCTCCCTCGCCAACACTCTCCAGCCCAGTCTGTCCAATCTCTCTCCATCGCCAACACTCTCCAGCCCAGACTGTCCAATCTCTCTCCCTCGCCAACACTCTCCAGCCCAGTCTGCCCAATCTCTCTCCCTCGCCAACACTCTCCAGCCCAGTCTGTCCAATCTCTCTCCATCGCCAACACTCTCCAGCCCAGACTGTCCAATCTCTCTCCCTCGCCAACACTCTCCAGCCCAGTCTGTCCAATCTCTCTCCATCGCCAACACTCTCCAGCCCAGTCTGTCCAATCTCTCTCCCTCGCCAACACTCTCCAGCCCAGTCTGTCCAATCTCTCTCCCTCGCCAACACTCTCCAGCCCAGTCTGTCCAATCTCTCTCCCTCGCCAACACTCTCCAGCCCAGTCTGTCCAATCTCTCTCCCTCGCCAACACTCTCCAGCCCAGTCTGTCCAATCTCTCTCCCTCGCCAACACTCTCCAGCCCAGACTGTCCAATCTCTCTCCATCGCCAACACTCTCCAGCCCAGTCTGTCCAATCTCTCTCCCTCGCCAACACTCTCCAGCCCAGTCTGTCCAATCTCTCTCCCTCGCCAACACTCTCCAGCCCAGTCTGTCCAATCTCTCTCCATCGCCAACACTCTCCAGCCCAGACTGTCCAATCTCTCTCCCTCGCCAACACTCTCCAGCCCAGTCTGTCCAATCTCTCTCCCTCGCCAACACTCTCCAGCCCAGTCTGTCCAATCTCTCTCCCTCGCCAACACTCTCCAGCCCAGTCTGTCCAATCTCTCTCCCTCGCCAACACTCTCCAGCCCAGACTGTCCAATCTCTCTCCCTCGCCAACACTCTCCAGCCCAGTCTGTCCAATCTCTCTCCCTCGCCAACACTCTCCAGCCCAGTCTGTCCAATCTCTCTCCCTCGCCAACACTCTCCAGCCCGGTCTGTCCAATCTCCATCGCCAACACTCTCCAGCCCGGTCTGTCCAATCTCTCTCCCTCGCCAACACTCACCAGCCCAGTCTGTCCAATCTCCATCGCCAACACTCTCCAGCCCAGTCTGTCCAATCTCTCTCCCTCGCCAACACTCTCCAGCCCAGTCTGTCCAATCTCCATCGCCAACACTCTCCAGCCCAGACTGTCCAATCTCTCTCCCTCGCCAACACTCTCCAGCCCGGTCTGTCCAATCTCTCTCCCTCGCCAACACTCTCCAGCCCAGTCTGTCCAATCTCTCTCCCTCGCCAACACTCTCCAGCCCGGTCTGTCCAATCTCTCTCCCTCGACAACACTCTCCAGCCCAGTCTATCCAATCTCTCTCCATCGCCAACACTCTCCAGCTCAGTCTGTCCAATCTCTCTCCCTCGCCAACACTCTCCAGCCCAGCCTGTCCAATCTCTCTCCCTCGCCAACACTCTCCAGCCCAGACTGTCCAATCTCTCTCCCTCGCCAACACTCTCCAGCCCAGTCTGTCCAATCTCTCTCCCTCGCCAACACTCTCCAGCCCAGTCTGTCCAATCTCTCTCCATCGCCAACACTCTCCAGCCCGGTCTGTCCAATCTCTCTCCCTCGCCAACACTCTCCAGCCCAGTCTGTCCAATCTCTCTCCCTCGCCAACACTCTCCAGCCCAGACTGTCCAATCTCTCTCCCTCGCCAACACTCTCCAGCCCAGTCTGTCCAATCTCTCTCCATCGCCAACACTCTCCAGCCCAGTTTGTCCAATCTCTCTCCCTCGCCAACACTCTCCAGCCCAGTCTGTCCAATCTCTCTCCCTCGCCAACACTCTCCAGCGCAGTCTGTCCAATCTCTCTCCCTCGCCATCACTCTCCATCCCAGTCTGTCCAATCTCTCTCCCTCGCCAACACTCTCCAGCGCAGTCTGTCCAATCTCTCTCCCTCGCCATCACTCTCCAGCCCAGTCTGTCCAATCTCTCTCCCTCGCCAACACTCTCCAGCGCAGTCTGTCCAATCTCTCTCCCTCGCCATCACTCTCCAGCGCAGTCTGTCCAATCTCTCTCCCTCGCCATCACTCTCCAGCCCAGTCTGTCCAATCTCTCTCCCTCGCCAACACTCTCCAGCCCAGTCTGCCCAATCTCTCTCCATCGCCAACACTCTCCAGCCCAGTCTGTCCAATCTCTCTCCCTCGCCAACACTCTCCATCCCAGTCTGTCCAATCTCTCTCCATCGCCAACACTCTCCAGCCCAGTCTGTCCAATCTCTCTCCCTCGCCAACACTCTCCAGCCCAGTCTGTCCAATCTCTCTCCATCGCCAACACTCTCCAGCTCAGTCTGTCCAATCTCTCTCCATCGCCAACACTCTCCAGCTCAGTCTGTCCAATCTCTCTCCATCGCCAACACTCTCCAGCTCAGTCTGTCCAATCTCTCTCCCTCGCCAACACTCTCCAGCCCAGTCTGTCCAATCTCTCTCCATCGCCAACACTCTCCAGCCCAGTCTGTCCAATCTCTCTCCATCGCCAACACTCCCCAGCCCAGTCTGTCCAATCTCTCTCCCTCGCCAACACTCTCCAGCCCAGTCTGTCCAATCTCTCTCCATCGCCAACACTCTCCAGCACAGTCTGTCCAATCTCTCTCCCTCGCCAACACTCTCCAGCCCAGTCTGTCCAATCTCTCTCCCTCGCCAACACTCTCCTGCCCAGTCTGCCCAATCTCTCTCCCTCTCCAACACTCTCCTGCCCAGTCTGTCCAATCTCTCTCCCTCGCCAACACTCTCCAGCCCAGTCTGTCCAATCTCTCTCCCTCGCCAACACTCTCCAGCCCAGTCTGCCCAATCTCTCTCCCTCGCCAACACTCTCCAGCCCAGTCTGTCCAATCTCTCTCCCTCGCCAACACTCTCCAGCACAGTCTGTCCAATCTCTCTCCCTCGCCAACACTCTCCAGCCCAGTCTGTCCAATCTCTCTCCATCGCCAACACTCTCCAGCCCAGTCTGTCCAATCTCTCACCATCGCCAACACTCTCCAGCCCAGACTGTCCAATCTCTCGCCATCGCCAACACTTTCCAGACCAGTCTGTCCAATATCTCTCCATCGCCAACACTCTCCAGCCCAGTCTGTCCAATCTCTCTCCCTCGCCAACACTCTCCAGACCAGTCTGTCCAATCTCTCTCCATCGCCAACACTCTCCAGCCCAGACTGTCCAATCTCTCTCCATCGCCAACACTCTCCAGCCCAGTCTGTCCAATCTCTCTCCATCGCCAACACTCTCCAGCCCAGACTGTCCAATCTCTCTCCATCGCCAACACTCTCCAGACCAGTGTGTCCAATCTCTCTCCATCGCCAACACTCTCCAGCCCAGACTGTCCAATCTCTCTCCATCGCCAACACTCTCCAGCCCAGTCTGTCCAATCTCTCACCATCGCCAACACTCTCCAGCCCAGACTGTCCAATCTCTCTCCATCGCCAACACTCTCCAGACCAGTCTGTCCAATCTCTCTCCCTCGCCAACACTCTCCAGCCCAGTCTGTCCAATCTCTCTCCCTCGCCAACACTCTCCAGCCCAGTCGGTCCAATCTCTCTCCCTCGCCAACACTCTCCAGCCCAGTCTGTCCAATCTCTCTCCCTCGCCAACACTCTCCAGCCCAGTCTGTCCAATCTCTCTCCATCGCCAACACTCTCCAGCCCAGTCTGTCCAATCTCTCTCCATCGCCAACACTCTCCAGCCCAGTCTGTCCAATCTCTCTCCATCGCCAACACTCTCCAGCCCAGTCTGTCCAATCTCTCTCCCTCGGCAACACTCTCCAGCCTAGTCTGCCCAATCTCTCTCCCTCGCCAACACTCTCCAGCCCAGTCTGTCCAATCTCTCTCCCTCGGCAACACTCTCCAGCCCAGTCTGTCCAATCTCTCTCCCTCGCCAACACTCTCCAGCCCAGTCTGTCCAATCTCTCTCCCTCGCCAACACTCTCCAGCCCAGTCTGTCCAATCTCTCTCCCTCGCCAACACTCTCCAGCCCAGTCTGTCCAATCTCTCTCCCTCGCCAACACTCTCCAGCCCAGTCTGTCCAATCTCTCTCCATCGCCAACACTATCCTTTCCAATCTGTCCAATCTCTCTCCCTCGCCAACACTCTCCAGCCCAGTCTGTCCAATCTCTCTCCATCGCCAACACTATCCTTTCCAATCTGTCCAATCTCTCTCCCTCGCCAACACTCTCCAGCACAGTCTGTCCAATCTCTCTCCCTCGCCAACACTCTCCAGCCCAGACTGTCCAATCTCTCTCCATCGCCAACACTCTCCAGCCCAGTCTGTCCAATCTCTCTCCATCGCCAACACTCTCCAGCCCAGTCTGTCCAATCTCTCTCCCTCGCCAACACTCTCCAGCCCAGTCTGTCCAATCTCTCTCCCTCGCCAACACTCTCCAGCCCAGTCTGTCCAATCTCTCTCCCTCGCCAACACTCTACAGCCCAGTCTGCCCAATCTCTCTCCATCGCCAACACTCTCCAGCCCAGTCTGTCCAATCTCTCTCCATCGCCAACACTCTCCAGCCCAGACTGTCCAATCTCTCTCCATCGCCAACACTCTCCAGCCCAGTCTGTCCAATCTCTGTCCCTCGCCAACACTCTCCAGCCCAGTCTGTCCAATCTCTCTCCCTCGCCAACACTCTCCAGCCCAGACTGTCCAATCTCTCTCCATCGCCAACACTCTCCAGCGCAGTCTGTCCAATCTCTCTCCATCGCCAACACTCTCCAGCCCAGTCTGTCCAATCTCTCTCCATCGCCAACACTCTCCAGCCCAGTCTGTCCAATCTCTCTCCATCGCCAACACTCTCCAGCCCAGTCTGTCCAATCTCTCTCCCTCGCCAACACTCTCCAGCCCAGTCTGTCCAATCTCTCTCCATCGCCAACACTCTCCAGCCCAGTCTGTCCAATCTCTCTCCCTCGCCAACACTCTCCAGCCCAGCCTGTCCAATCTCTCTCCATCGCCAACACTCTCCAGCCCAGTCTGTCCAATCTCTCTCCATCGCCAACACTCTCCAGCCCAGTCTGTCCAATCTCTCTCCATCGCCAACACTCTCCAGCCCAGTGTGTCCAATCTCTCTCCCTCGCCAACACTCTCCAGCCCAGTCTGTCCAATCTCTCTCCATCGCCAACACTCTCCAGCCCAGTCTGTCCAATCTCTCTCCATCGCCAACACTCTCCAGCCCAGTCTGTCCAATCTCTCTCCATCGCCAACACTCTCCAGCCCAGACTGTCCAATCTCTCTCCATCGCCAACACTCTCCAGCCCAGTCTGTCCAATCTCTCTCCATCGCCAACACTCTCCAGCTCAGTCTGTCCAATCTCTCTCCATCGCCAACACTCTCCAGCCCAGTCTGTCCAATCTCTCTCCCTCGCCAACACTCTCCAGCCCAGTCTGTCCAATCTCTCTCCCTCGCCAACACTCTCCAGCCCAGACTGTCCAATCTCCATCGCCAACACTCCCCAGCCCAGTCTGTCCAATCTCTCTCCCTCGCCAACACTCTCCTTCCCAATCTGTCCAATCCATCTCCCTCGCCAACACTCTCCAGCCCAGTCTGTCCAATCTCTCTCCCTCGCCAACACTCTCCAGCTCAGTCTGTCCAATCTCCCTCGCCAACACTCTCCAGCCCAGTCTGCCCAATCTCTCTCCATCGCCAACACTCTCCAGCCCAGTCTGTCCAATCTCCATCGCCAACACTCTCCAGCCCAGTCTGTCCAATCTCTCTCCCTCGCCAACACTCTCCAGCCTAGTCTGTCCAATCTCTCTCCCTCGCCAACACTCTCCAGCCTAGTCTGTCCAATCTCTCTCCCTCGCCAACACTCTCCAGCCCAGTCTGTCCAATCTCTCTCCCTCGCCAACACTCTCCAGCGCAGTCTGTCCAATCTCTCTCCATCGCCAACACTCTCCAGCCCAGTCTGTCCAATCTCTCTCCCTCGCCAACACTCTCCAGCCCAGTCTGTCCAATCTCTCTCCATCGCCAACACTCTCCAGCCCAGTCTGTCCAATCTCTCTCCATCGCCAACACTCTCCAGCTCAGTCTGTCCAATCTCTCTCCCTCGCCAACACTCTCCAGCCCAGTCTGTCCAATCTCTCTCCCTCGCCAACACTCTCCAGCCCAGTCTGTCCAATCTCCATCGCCAACACTCTCCAGCTCAGTCTGTCCAATCTCTCTCCCTCGCCAACACTCTCCAGCACAGTCTGTCCAATCTCTCTCCCTCGCCAACACTCTCCAGCCCAGACTGTCCAATCTCTCTCCATCGCCAACACTCTCCAGCACAGTCTGTCCAATCTCTCTCCATCGCCAACACTCTCCAGCCCAGTCTGTCCAATCTCTCTCCCTCGCCAACACTCTCCAGCCCAGTCTGTCCAATCTCTCTCCCTCGCCAACACTCCCCAGCCCAGTCTGTCCAATCTCTCTCCATCGCCAACACTCTCCAGCACAGTCTGTCCAATCTCTCTCCCTCGCCAACACTCTCCAGCCCAGTCTGTCCAATCTCTCTCCCTCGCCAACACTCTCCAGCCCAGACTGTCCAATCTCTCTCCCTCGCCAACACTCTCCAGCCCAGTCTGTCCAATCTCTCTCCCTCGCCAACACTCTCCAGCACAGTCTGTCCAATCTCTCTCCCTCGCCAACACTCTCCAGCCCAGTCTGTCCAATCTCTCTCCCTCGCCAACACTCTCCAGCCCAGTCTGTCCAATCTCTCTCCCTCGCCAACACTCTCCAGCCCAGACTGTCCAATCTCTCTCCATCGCCAACACTCTCCAGCCCAGTCTGTCCAATCTCTCTCCATCGCCAACACTCTCCAGCCCAGTCTGTCCAATCTCTCTCCCTCGCCAACACTCTCCAGCCCAGTCTGTCCAATCTCTCTCCCTCGCCAACACTCTCCTTCCCAGTCTGTCCAATCTCTCTCCATCGCCAACACTCTCCAGCACAGTCTGTCCAATCTCTCTCCCTCGCCAACACTCTCCAGCCCAGTCTGTCCAATCTCTCTCCCTCGCCAACACTCTCCAGCCGAGTCTGTCCAATCTCTCTCCCTCGCCAACACTCTCCAGCCCAGTCTGTCCAATCTCTCTCCATCGCCAACACTCTCCAGCCCAGTCTGTCCAATCTCTCTCCCTCGCCAACACTCTCCAGCCCAGTCTGTCCAATCTCTCTCCCTCGCCAACACTGTCCAGCCCAGTCTGTCCAATCTCTCTCCATCGCCAACACTCTCCAGCCCAGTCTGTCCAATCTCTCTCCATCGCCAACACTCTCCAGCCCAGTCTGTCCAATCTCTCTCCCTCGCCAACACTCTCCAGCCCAGTCTGTCCAATCTCTCTCCATCGCCAACACTCTCCAGCCCAGTCTGTCCAATCTCTCTCCATCGCCAACACTCTCCAGCCCAGTCTGTCCAATCTCTCTCCATCGCCAACACTCTCCAGCCCAGTCTGTCCAATCTCTCTCCCTCGCCAACACTCTCCAGCCCAGTCTGTCCAATCTCTCTCCCTCGCCAACACTCTCCAGCCCAGTCTGTCCAATCTCTCTCCATCGCCAACACTCTCCAGCCCAGTCTGTCCAATCTCTCTCCCTCGCCAACACTCTCCAGCCCAGTCTGTCCAATCTCTCTCCCTCGCCAACACTCTCCAGCCCAGTCTGTCCAATCTCTCTCCATCGCCAACACTCTCCAGCGCAGTCTGTCCAATCTCTCTCCCTCGCCAACACTCTCCAGCCCAGTCTGTCCAATCTCTCTCCCTCGCCAACACTCTCCAGTCCAGTCTGTCCAATCTCTCTCCATCGCCAACACTCTCCAGCCCAGTCTGTCCAATCTCTCTCCATCGCCAACACTCTCCAGCCCAGTCTGTCCAATCTCCATCGCCAACACTCTCCAGCCCAGTCTGTCCAATCTCTCTCCCTCGCCAACACTCTCCAGCGCAGTCTGTCCAATCTCTCTCCATCGCCAACACTCTCCAGCCCAGTCTGTCCAATCTCCATCGCCAACACTCTCCAGCGCAGTCTGTCCAATCTCTCTCCCTCGCCAACACTCTCCAGCCCAGTCTGTCCAATCTCTCTCCCTCGCCAACACTCTCCAGTCCAGTCTGTCCAATCTCTCTCCCTCGCCAACACTCTCCAGCGCAGTCTGTCCAATCTCTCTCCATCGCCAACACTCTCCAGCCCAGTCTGTCCAATCTCCATCGCCAACACTCTCCAGCCCAGTCTGCCCAATCTCTCTCCCTCGCCAACACTCTCCAGCGCAGTCTGTCCAATCTCTCTCCATCGCCAACACTCTCCAGCCCAGTCTGTCCAATCTCTCTCCATCGCCAACACTCTCCAGCCCAGTCTGTCCAATCTCTCTCCCTCGCCAACACTCTCCAGCCCAGTCTGTCCAATCTCTCTCCCTCGCCAACACTCTCCAGCCCAGTCTGTCCAATCTCTCTCCCTCGCCAACACTCTCCAGCCCAGTCTGTCCAATCTCTCTCCCTCGCCAACACTCTCCAGCCCAGACTGTCCAATCTCTCTCCATCGCCAACACTCTCCAGCCCAGTCTGTCCAATCTCTCTCCCTCGCCAACACTCTCCAGCCCAGTCTGTCCAATCTCTCTCCATCGCCAACACTCTCCAGCCCAGTCTGTCCAATCTCTCTCCCTCGCCAACACTCTCCAGCCCAGTCTGTCCAATCTCTCTCCCTCGCCAACACTCTCCAGCCCAGTCTGTCTAATCTCTCTCCCTCGCCAACACTCTCCAGCCCAGTCTGTCCAATCTCTCTCCCTCGCCAACACTCTCCAGCCCAGACTGTCCAATCTCCCTCCATCGCCAACACTCTCCAGCCCAGTCTGTCTAATCTCTCTCCCTCGCCAACACTCTCCAGCCCAGTCTGTCCAATCTCTCTCCATCGCCAACACTCTCCAGCCCAGTCTGTCCAATCTCTCTCCCTCGCCAACACTCTCCAGCCCAGTCTGTCCAATCTCTCTCCCTCGCCAACACTCTCCAGCCCAGTCTGTCCAATCTCTCTCCCTCGCCAACACTCTCCAGCTCAGTCTGTCCAATCTCTCTCCATCGCCAACACTCTCCAGCCCAGTCTGTCCAATCTCTCTCCCTCGCCAACACTCTCCAGCCCAGTCTGTCCAATCTCTCTCCATCGCCAACACTCTCCAGCCCAGTCTGCCCAATCTCTCTCCCTCGCCAACACTCTCCAGCCCAGACTGTCCAATCTCTCTCCCTCGCCAACACTCTCCAGCCCAGTCTGTCCAATCTCTCTCCCTCGCCAACACTCTCCAGCCCAGTCTGTCCAATCTCTCTCCCTCGCCAACACTCTCCAGCTCAGTCTGTCCAATCTCTCTCCATCGCCAACACTCTCCAGCCCAGTCTGTCCAATCTGTCTCCCTCGCCAACACTCTCCAGCCCAGTCTGTCCAATCTCTCTCCATCGCCAACACTCTCCAGCCCAGTCTGTCCAATCTCTCTCCCTCGCCAACACTCTCCAGCCCAGACTGTCCAATCTCTCTCCCTCGCCAACACTCTCCAGCCCAGTCTGTCCAATCTCTCTCCCTCGCCAACACTCTCCAGCCCAGTCTGTCCAATCTCTCTCCCTCGCCAACACTCTCCAGCCCAGTCTGTCCAATCTCTCTCCCTCGCCAACACTCTCCAGCCCAGTCTGTCCAATCTCTCTCCCTCGCCAACACTCTCCAGCTCAGTCTGTCCAATCTCTCTCCATCGCCAACACTCTCCAGCCCAGTCTGTCCAATCTCTCTCCCTCGCCAACACTCTCCAGCCCAGTCTGTCCAATCTCTGTCCCTCGCCAACACTCTCCAGCCCAGTCTGTCCAATCTCTCTCCCTCGCCAACACTCTCCAGCCCAGACTGTCCAATCTCCCTCCATCGCCAACACTCTCCAGCCCAGTCTGTCCAATCTCTGTCCCTCGCCAACACTCTCCAGCCCAGTCTGTCCAATCTCTCTCCCTCGCCAACACTCTCCAGCCCAGACTGTCCAATCTCTCTCCCTCGCCAACACTCTCCAGCCCAGTCTGTCCAATCTCTCTCCATCGCCAACACTCTCCAGCCCAGTCTGTCCAATCTCTCTCCATCGCCAACACTCTCCAGCCCAGTCTGTCCAATCTTTCTCCCTCGCCAACACTCTCCAGCCCAGTCTGTCCAATCTCTGTCCCTCGCCAACACTCTCCAGCCCAGTCTGTCCAATCTCTCTCCCTCGCCAACACTCTCCAGCCCAGACTGTCCAATCTCTCTCCATCGCCAACACTCTCCAGCCCAGTCTGTCCAATCTCTCTCCCTCGCCAACACTCTCCAGCCCAGACTGTCCAATCTCCCTCCATCGCCAACACTCTCCAGCCCAGTCTGTCTAATCTCTCTCCCTCGCCAACACTCTCCAGCCCAGTCTGTCCAATCTCTCTCCATCGCCAACACTCTCCAGCCCAGTCTGTCCAATCTCTCTCCATCGCCAACACTCTCCAGCCCAGTCTGTCCAATCTCTCTCCCTCGCCAACACTCTCCAGCCCAGTCTGTCCAATCTCTCTCCCTCGCCAACACTCTCCAGCCCAGTCTGTCTAATCTCTCTCCCTCGCCAACACTCTCCAGCCCAGTCTGTCCAATCTCTCTCCCTCGCCAACACTCTCCAGCCCAGACTGTCCAATCTCCCTCCATCGCCAACACTCTCCAGCCCAGTCTGTCTAATCTCTCTCCCTCGCCAACACTCTCCAGCCCAGTCTGTCCAATCTCTCTCCCTCGCCAACACTCTCCAGCCCAGACTGTCCAATCTCCCTCCATCGCCAACACTCTCCAGCCCAGTCTGTCTAATCTCTCTCCCTCGCCAACACTCTCCAGCCCAGTCTGTCCAATCTCTCTCCATCGCCAACACTCTCCAGCCCAGACTGTCCAATCTCTCTCCCTCGCCAACACTCTCCAGCCCAGTCTGTCCAATCTCTCTCCCTCGCCAACACTCTCCAGCCCAGTCTGTCCAATCTCTCTCCCTCGCCAACACTCTCCAGCTCAGTCTGTCCAATCTCTCTCCATCGCCAACACTCTCCAGCCCAGTCTGTCCAATCTCTCTCCCTCGCCAACACTCTCCAGCCCAGTCTGTCCAATCTCTCTCCATCGCCAACACTCTCCAGCCCAGTCTGCCCAATCTCTCTCCCTCGCCAACACTCTCCAGCCCAGACTGTCCAATCTCTCTCCCTCGCCAACACTCTCCAGCCCAGTCTGTCCAATCTCTCTCCCTCGCCAACACTCTCCAGCCCAGTCTGTCCAATCTCTCTCCCTCGCCAACACTCTCCAGCTCAGTCTGTCCAATCTCTCTCCATCACCAACACTCTCCAGCCCAGTCTGTCCAATCTCTCTCCCTCGCCAACACTCTCCAGCCCAGACTGTCCAATCTCCCTCCATCGCCAACACTCTCCAGCCCAGTCTGTCTAATCTCTCTCCCTCGCCAACACTCTCCAGCCCAGTCTGTCCAATCTCTCTCCATCGCCAACACTCTCCAGCCCAGTCTGTCCAATCTCTCTCCCTCGCCAACACTCTCCAGCCCAGTCTGTCCAATCTCTCTCCCTCGCCAACACTCTCCAGCCCAGTCTGTCCAATCTCTCTCCCTCGCCAACACTCTCCAGCGCAGTCTGTCCAATCTCTCTCCCTCGCCAACACTCTCCAGCCCAGTCTGTCCAATCTCTCTCCCTCGCCAACACTCTCCAGCCCAGTCTGTCCAATCTCTCTCCCTCGCCAACACTCTCCAGCCCAGTCTGTCCAATCTCTCTCCCTCGCCAACACACTCCAGCTCAGTCTGTCCAATCTCTCTCCATCGCCAACACTCTCCAGCCCAGTCTGTCCAATCTCTCTCCCTCGCCAACACTCTCCAGCCCAGTCTGTCCAATCTCTCTCCATCGCCAACACTCTCCAGCCCAGTCTGCCCAATCTCTCTCCCTCGCCAACACTCTCCAGCCCAGTCTGTCCAATCTCTCTCCCTCGCCAACACTCTCCAGCCCAGTCTGTCCAATCTCTCTCCCTCGCCAACACTCTCCAGCTCAGTCTGTCCAATCTCTCTCCCTCGCCAACACTCTCCAGCCCAGTCTGTCCAATCTCTCTCCCTCGCCAACACTCTCCAGCCCAGTCTGTCCAATCTCTCTCCCTCGCCAACACTCTCCAGCCCAGTCTGTCCAATCTCTCTCCCTCGCCAACACTCTCCAGCCCAGTCTGTCCAATCTCTCTCCCTCGCCAACACTCTCCAGCCCAGTCTGTCCAATCTCTCTCCCTCGCCAACACTCTCCAGCCCAGTCTGTCCAATCTCTCTCCATCGCCAACACTCTCCAGCCCAGTCTGTCCAATCTCTCTCCCTCGCCAACACTCTCCAGCCCAGACTGTCCAATCTCTCTCCCTCGCCAACACTCTCCAGCCCAGTCTGTCCAATCTCTCTCCCTCGCCAACACTCTCCAGCCCAGTCTGTCCAATCTCTCTCCATCGCCAACACTCTCCAGCCCAGTCTGTCCAATCTCTCTCCCTCGCCAACACTCTCCAGCCCAGTCTGTCCAATCTCCATCGCCAACACTCTCCAGCCCAGTCTGTCCAATCTCTCTCCCTCGCCAACACTCTCCAGCCCAGTCTGTCCAATCTCTCTCCCTCGCCAACACTCTCCAGCCCAGTCTGTCCAATCTCTCTCCCTCGCCAACACTCTCCAGCCCAGTCTGTCCAATCTCTCTCCCTCGCCAACACTCTCCAGCCCAGTCTGCCCAATCTCTCTCCCTCGCCAACACTCTCCAGCCCAGACTGTCCAATCTCTCTCCCTCGCCAACACTCTCCAGCCCAGTCTGTCCAATCTCTCTCCCTCGCCAACACTCTCCAGCCCAGTCTGTCCAATCTCTCTCCATCGCCAACACTCTCCAGCCCAGTCTGTCCAATCTCTCTCCCTCGCCAACACTCTCCAGCCCAGACTGTCCAATCTCCATCGCCAACACTCTCCAGCCCAGTCTGTCCAATCTCTCTACCTCGCCAACACTCTCCAGCCCAGACTGTCCAATCTCCCTCGCCAACACTCTCCAGCCCAGTCTGTCCAATCTCTCTCCATCGCCAACACTCTCCAGCCCACACTGTCCAATCTCTCTCCCTCGCCAACACTCTCCAGCCCAGTCTGTCCAATCTCTCTCCATCGCCAACACTCTCCAGCACAGTCTGTCCAATCTCTCTCCATCGCCAACACTCTCCAGCACAGTCTGTCCAATCTCTCTCCCTCGCCAACACTCTCCAGCCCAGTCTGTCCAATCTCTCTCCATCGCCAACACTCTCCAGCACAGTCTGTCCAATCTCTCTCCCTCGCCAACTCTCTCCAGCCCAGTCTGTCCAATCTCTCTCCCTCGCCAACACTCTCCAGCCCAGTCTGTCCAATCTCTCTCCATCGCCAACACTCTCCAGCCCAGACTGTCCAATCTCTCTCCCTCGCCAACACTCTCCAGCCCAGTCTGTCCAATCTCTCTCCATCGCCAACACTCTCCAGCCCAGTCTGTCCAATCTCTCTCCATCGCCAACACTCTCCAGCCCAGTCTGTCCAATCTCTCTCCATCGCCAACACTCTCCAGCCCAGACTGTCCAATCTCTCTCCCTCGCCAACACTCTCCAGCCCAGTCTGTCCAATCTCTCTCCATCGCCAACACTCTCCAGCACAGTCTGTCCAATCTCTCTCCATCGCCAACACTCTCCAGCCCAGACTGTCCAATCTCTCTCCCTCGCCAACACTCTCCAGCCCAGTCTGTCCAATCTCTCTCCATCGCCAACACTCTCCAGCACAGTCTGTCCAATCTCTCTCCCTCGCCAACACTCTCCAGCCCAGTCTGTCCAATCTCTCTCCCTCGCCAACACTCTCCAGCCCAGTCTGTCCAATCTCTCTCCCTCGCCAACACTCTCCAGCGCAGTCTGTCCAATCTCTCTCCCTCGCCAACACTCTCCAGCCCAGTCTGTCCAATCTCTCTCCCTCGCCAACACTCTCCAGCCCAGTCTGTCCAATCTCTCTCCCTCGCCAACACTCTCCAGCCCAGTCTGTCCAATCTCTCTCCCTCGCCAACACACTCCAGCTCAGTCTGTCCAATCTCTCTCCATCGCCAACACTCTCCAGCCCAGTCTGTCCAATCTCTCTCCCTCGCCAACACTCTCCAGCCCAGTCTGCCCAATCTCTCTCCCTCGCCAACACTCTCCAGCCCAGTCTGTCCAATCTCTCTCCCTCGCCAACACACTCCAGCTCAGTCTGTCCAATCTCTCTCCATCGCCAACACTCTCCAGCCCAGTCTGTCCAATCTCTCTCCATCGCCAACACTCTCCAGCCCAGTCTGCCCAATCTCTCTCCCTCGCCAACACTCTCCAGCCCAGTCTGTCCAATCTCTCTCCCTCGCCAACACTCTCCAGCCCAGTCTGTCCAATCTCTCTCCCTCGCCAACACTCTCCAGCTCAGTCTGTCCAATCTCTCTCCCTCGCCAACACTCTCCAGCCCAGTCTGTCCAATCTCTCTCCCTCGCCAACACTCTCCAGCCCAGTCTGTCCAATCTCTCTCCATCGCCAACACTCTCCAGCCCAGTCTGTCCAATCTCTCTCCCTCGCCAACACTCTCCAGCCCAGACTGTCCAATCTCTCTCCCTCGCCAACACTCTCCAGCCCAGTCTGTCCAATCTCTCTCCCTCGCCAACACTCTCCAGCCCAGTCTGTCCAATCTCTCTCCATCGCCAACACTCTCCAGCCCAGTCTGTCCAATCTCTCTCCCTCGCCAACACTCTCCAGCCCAGTCTGTCCAATCTCCATCGCCAACACTCTCCAGCCCAGTCTGTCCAATCTCTCTCCCTCGCCAACACTCTCCAGCCCAGTCTGTCCAATCTCTCTCCCTCGCCAACACTCTCCAGCCCAGTCTGTCCAATCTCTCTCCCTCGCCAACACTCTCCAGCCCAGTCTGTCCAATCTCTCTCCCTCGCCAACACTCTCCAGCCCAGTCTGCCCAATCTCTCTCCCTCGCCAACACTCTCCAGCCCAGACTGTCCAATCTCTCTCCCTCGCCAACACTCTCCAGCCCAGTCTGTCCAATCTCTCTCCCTCGCCAACACTCTCCAGCCCAGTCTGTCCAATCTCTCTCCATCGCCAACACTCTCCAGCCCAGTCTGTCCAATCTCTCTCCCTCGCCAACACTCTCCAGCCCAGACTGTCCAATCTCCATCGCCAACACTCTCCAGCCCAGTCTGTCCAATCTCTCTACCTCGCCAACACTCTCCAGCCCAGACTGTCCAATCTCCCTCGCCAACACTCTCCAGCCCAGTCTGTCCAATCTCTCTCCATCGCCAACACTCTCCAGCCCAGACTGTCCAATCTCTCTCCCTCGCCAACACTCTCCAGCCCAGTCTGTCCAATCTCTCTCCATCGCCAACACTCTCCAGCACAGTCTGTCCAATCTCTCTCCCTCGCCAACACTCTCCAGCCCAGTCTGTCCAATCTCTCTCCATCGCCAACACTCTCCAGCACAGTCTGTCCAATCTCTCTCCCTCGCCAACTCTCTCCAGCCCAGTCTGTCCAATCTCTCTCCCTCGCCAACACTCTCCAGCCCAGTCTGTCCAATCTCTCTCCATCGCCAACACTCTCCAGCCCAGACTGTCCAATCTCTCTCCCTCGCCAACACTCTCCAGCCCAGTCTGTCCAATCTCTCTCCATCGCCAACACTCTCCAGCCCAGTCTGTCCAATCTCTCTCCATCGCCAACACTCTCCAGCCCAGTCTGTCCAATCTCTCTCCATCGCCAACACTCTCCAGCCCAGACTGTCCAATCTCTCTCCCTCGCCAACACTCTCCAGCCCAGTCTGTCCAATCTCTCTCCATCGCCAACACTCTCCAGCACAGTCTGTCCAATCTCTCTCCATCGCCAACACTCTCCAGCCCAGACTGTCCAATCTCTCTCCCTCGCCAACACTCTCCAGCCCAGTCTGTCCAATCTCTCTCCATCGCCAACACTCTCCAGCACAGTCTGTCCAATCTCTCTCCCTCGCCAACACTCTCCAGCCCAGACTGTCCAATCTCTCTCCCTCGCCAACACTCTCCAGCCCAGTCTGTCCAATCTCTCTCCATCGCCAACACTCTCCAGCCCAGACTGTCCAATCTCTCTCCATCGCCAACACTCTCCAGCCCAGTCTGTCCAATCTCTCTCCATCGCCAACACTCTCCAGCACAGTCTGTCCAATCTCTCTCCATCGCCAACACTCTCCAGCCCAGACTGTCCAATCTCTCTCCCTCGCCAACACTCTCCAGTCCAGTCTGTCCAATCTCTCTCCCTCGCCAACACTCTCCAGCCCAGACTGTCCAATCTCTCTCCATCGCCAACACTCTCCAGCCCAGACTGTCCAATCTCCCTCGCCAACACTCTCCAGCCCAGTCTGTCCAATCTCTCTCCATCGCCAACACTCTCCAGCCCAGACTGTCCAATCTCTCTCCCTCGCCAACACTCTCCAGCCCAGTCTGTCCAATCTCTCTCCCTCGCCAACACTCCCCAGCCCAGTCTGTCCAATCTCTCTCCATCGCCAACACTCTCCAGCCCAGACTGTCCAATCTCTCTCCCTCGCCAACACTCTCCAGCCCAGTCTGTCCAATCTCTCTCCATCGCCAACACTCCCCAGCCCAGTCTGTCCAATCTCTCTCCCTCGCCAACACTCTCCAGCCCAGTCTGTCCAATCCCTCTCCCTCGCCAACACTCTCCAGCCCAGTCTGTCCAATCTCTCTCCCTCGCCAACACTCTCCAGCCCAGTCTGTCCAATCTCTCTCCCTCGCCAACACTCTCCAGCCCAGTCTGTGCAATCTCTCTCCCTCGCCAACACTCTCCAGCCCAGTCTGTCCAATCTCTCTCCATCGCCAACACTCTCCAGCCAAACTGTCCAATCTCTCTCCATCGCCAACACTCTCCAGCCCAGTCTGTCCAATCTCTCTCCCTCGCCAACACTCTCCAGCCCAGTCTGTCCAATCTCTCTCCATCGCCAACACTCTCCAGCCCAGTCTGTCCAATCCCCCTCGCCAACACTCTCCAGCCCAGTCTGTCCAATCTCTCTCCCTCGCCAACACTCTCCAGCCCAGTCTGTCCAATCTCTCTCCCTCGCCAACACTCTCCAGCTCAGTCTGTCCAATCTCTCTCCCTCGCCAACACTCCCCAGCCCAGTCTGTCCAATCTCTCTCCCTCGCCAACACTCTCCAGCCCAGTCTGTCCAATCCCCCTCGCCAACACTCTCCAGCCCAGTCTGTCCAATCTCTCTCCCTCGCCAACACTCTCCAGCCCAGTCTGTCCAATCTCTCTCCCTCGCCAACACTCTCCAGCCCAGTCTGTCCAATCTCTCTCCCTCGCCAACACTCTCCAGCCCGGTCTGTCCAATCTCTCTCCATCGCCAACACTCTCCAGCCCAGTCTGTCCAATCTCCATCGCCAACACTCTCCAGCCTAGTCTGTCCAATCTCCATCGCCAACACTCTCCAGCCTAGTCTGTCCAATCTCTCTCCCTCGCCAACACTCTCCAGCCCAGTCTGTCCAATCTCTCTCCCTCGCCAACACTCTCCAGCCCAATCTGTCCAATCTCTCTCCCTCGCCAACACTCTCCAGCCCAGCCTGTCCAATCTCTCTCCATCGCCAACACTCTTCAGCCCAGTCTGCCCAATCTCTCTCCATCGCCAACACTCTCCAGCCCAGTCTGTCCAATCTCTCTCCCTCGCCAACACTCTCCAGCCCAGTCTGTCCAATCTCTCTCCATCGCCAACACTCTCCAGCTCAGTCTGTCCAATCTCTCTCCCTCGCCAACACTCTCCAGCCCAGTCTGTCCAATCTCTCTCCATCGTCAACACTCTCCAGCCCAGTCTGTCCAATCTCTCTCCCTCGCCAACACTCTCCAGCCCAGTCTGTCCAATCTCTCTCCATCGTCAACACTCTCCAGCTCAGTCTGTCCAATCTCTCTCCCTCTCCAACACTCTCCAGCCCAGTCTGTCCAATCTCTCTCCATCGTCAACACTCTCCAGCCCAGTCTGTCCAATCTCTCTCCATCGCGAACACTCTCCAGCCCAGTCTGTCCAATCTCTCTCCCTCGCCAACACTCTCCAGCACAGTCTGTCCAATCTCTCTCCATCGCCAACACTCTCCAGCCCGGTCTGTCCAATCTCTCTCCATCGCCAACACTCTCCAGCTCAGTCTGTCCAATCTCTCTCCATCGCCAACACTCTCCAGCTCAGTCTGTCCAATCTCTCTCCCTCGCCAACACTCTCCAGCCCAGTCTGTCCAATCTCTCTCCATCGTCAACACTCTCCAGCCCAGTCTGTCCAATCTCTCTCCATCGCCAACACTCTCCAGCCCAGCCTGTCCAATCTCTCTCCCTCGCCAACACTCTCCAGCCTAGTCTGTCCAATCTCTCTCCCTCGCCAACGCTCTCCAGCCCAGCCTGTCCAATCTCTCTCCCTCGCCAACACTCTCCAGCCTAGTCTGTCCAATCTCTCTCCCTCGCCAACGCTCTCCAGCCCAGACTGTCCAATCTCTCTCCCTCGCCAACGCTCTCCAGCTCAGTCTGTCCAATCTCCCTCGCCAACACTCTCCAGCCCAGTCTGTCCAATCTCTCTCCCTCGCCAACACTCTCCAGCCCAGTCTGTCCAATCTCTCTCCCTCGCCAACACTCTCCAGCCCAGTCTGCCCAATCTCTCTCCCTTGCCAACACTCTCCAGCCTAGTCTGTCCAATCTCTCTCCCTTGCCAACACTCTCCAGCCCAGTCTGTCCAATCTCTCTCCCTTGCCAACACTCTCCAGCCTAGTCTGTCCAATCTCTCTCCATCGCCAACACTCTCCAGCCCAGTCTGTCCAATCTCTCTCCCTCGCCAACACTCTCCAGCCCAGTCTGTCCAATCTCTCTCCGTCGCCAACACTCTCCAGCCCAGTCTGTCCAATCTCTCTCCCTCGCCAACACTCTCCAGCCCAGTCTGTCCAATCTCTCTCCCTCGCCAACACTCTCCAGCTCAGTCTGTCCAATCTCTCTCCATCGCCAACACTCTCCAGCCCAGTGTGTCCAATCTCTCTCCATCGCCAACACTCTCCAGCCCAGTCTGTCCAATCTCTCTCCCTCGCCAACACTCTCCAGCCCAGTCTGTCCAATCTCTCTCCCTCGCCAACACTCTCCAGCCGTCTGCCCAATCTCTCTCCCTCGCCAACACTCTCCAGCCCAGTCTGTCCAATCTCTCTCCCTCGCCAACACTCTCCAGCCCAGTCTGTCCAATCTCCCTCGCCAACACTCTCCAGCTCAGTCTGTCCAATCTCTCTCCCCCGCCAACACTCTCCAGCCCAGTCTGTCCAATCTCTCTCCATCGCCAACACTCTCCAGCCCAGTCTGCCCAATCTCTCTCCATCGCCAACACTCTCCAGCCCAGACTGTCCAATCTCTCTCCCTCGCCAACACTCTCCAGCTCAGTCTGTCCAATCTCTCTCCTTCACCAACACTCTCCAGCCCAGTCTGTCCAATCTCTCTCCCTCGCCAACACTCTCCAGCCCAGTCTGTCCAATCTCTCTCCATCGCCAACACTCTCCAGCCCAGTCTGTCCAATCTCTATCCCTCGCCAACACTCTCCAGCTCAGTCTGTCCAATCTCTCTCCCTCGCCAACACTCTCCAGCCCAGTCTGCCCAATCTCTCTCCCTCGCCAACACTCTCCAGCCCAGACTGTCCAATCTCTCTCCATCGCCAACACTCTCCAGCCCAGTCTGTCCAATCTCTCTCCCTCGCCAACACTCTCCAGCCCAGTCTGTCCAATCTCTCTCCCTCGCCAACACTCTCCAGCCCAGTCTGTCCAATCTCTCTCCCTCGCCAACACTCTCCAGCTCAGTCTGTCCAATCTCTCTCCATCGCCAACACTCTCCAGCCCAGTCTGTCCAATCTCTCTCCATCGCCAACACTCTCCAGCCCAGTCTGTCCAATCTCTCTCCATCGCCAACACTCTCCAGCCCAGTCTGTCCAATCTCTCTCCATCGCCAACACTCTCCAGCCCAGTCTGTCCAATCTCTCTCCATCGCCAACACTCTCCAGCCCAGTGTGTCCAATCTCTCTCCCTCGCCAACACTCTCCAGCCCAGTCTGTCCAATCTCTCTCCCTCGCCAACACTCTCCAGCCCAGACTGTCCAATCTCTCTCCCTCGCCAACACTCTCCAGCCCAGTCTGTCCAATCTCTCTCCCTCGCCAACACTCTCCAGCTCAGTCTGTCCAATCTCTCTCCCTCGCCAACACTCTCCAGCCCAGACTGTCCAATCTCTCTCCCTCGCCAACACTCTCCAGCCCAGTCTGCCCAATCTCTCTCCCTCGCCAACACTCTCCAGCCCAGTCTGTCCAATCTCTCTCCCTCGCCAACACTCTCCAGCCCAGTCTGTCCAATCTCTCTCCCTCGCCAACACTCTCCAGCCCAGTCTGTCCAATCTCTCTCCCTCGCCAACACTCTCCAGCCCAGTCTGTCCAATCTCTCTCCCTCGCCAACACTCTCCAGCTCAGTCTGTCCAATCTCTCTCCCTCGCCAACACTCTCCAGCCCAGTCTGTCCAATCTCTCTCCCTCGCCAACACTCTCCAGCTCAGTCTGTCCAATCTCTCTCCCTCGCCAACACTCTCCAGCCCAGTCTGTCCAATCTCTCTCCATCGCCAACACTCTCCAGCCCAGTCTGCCCAATCTCTCTCCATCGCCAACACTCTCCAGCCCAGTCTGTCCAATCTCTCTCCCTCGCCAACACTCTCCATCCCGGTCTGTCCAATCTCTCTCCATCGCCAACACTCTCCAGCCCAGTCTGCCCAATCTCTCTCCATCGCCAACACTCTCCAGCCCAGTCTGTCCAATCTCTCTCCCTCGCCAACACTCTCCAGCCCAGTCTGTCCAATCTCTCTCCCTCGCCAACACTCTCCATCCCGGTCTGCCCAATCTCTCTCCATCGCCAACACTCTCCAGCCCAGACTGTCCAATCTCTCTCCATCGCCAACACTCTCCAGCCCAGTCTGTCCAATCTCTCTCCCTCGCCAACACTCTCCAGCCCAGTCTGTCCAATCTCTCTCCCTCGCCAAAACTCTCCAGCCCAGTCTGTCCAATCTCTCTCCATCGCCAACACTCTCCAGCTCAGTCTGTCCAATCTCTCTCCCTCGCCAACACTCTCCAGCCCAGTCTGTCCAATCTCTCTCCCTCGCCAACACTCTCCAGCCCAGTCTGTCCAATCTCTCTCCCTCGCCAACACTCTCCAGCCGAGTCTGTCCAATCTCTCTCCCTCGCCAACACTCTCCAGCCCAGTCTGTCCAATCTCTCTCCATCGCCAACACTCTCCAGCACAGTCTGTCCAATCTCTCTCCCTCGCCAACACTCTCCAGCCCAGTCTGTCCAATCTCTCTCCATCGCCAACACTCTCCAGCACAGTCTGTCCAATCTCTCTCCCTCGCCAACACTCTCCAGCCCTGTCTGTCCAATCTCTCTCCCTCGCCAACACTCTCCAGCCCGGTCTGTCCAATCTCTCTCCCTCGCCAACACTCTCCAGCCCAGTCTGTCCAATCTCTCTCCATCGCCAACACTCTCCAGCCCAGTCTGTCCAATCTCTCTCCCTCGCCAACACTCTCCAGCCCAGTCTGTCCAATCTCTCTCCCTCGCCAACACTCTCCAGCCCAGTCTGTCCAATCTCTCTCCCTCGCCAACACTCTCCAGCCCAGACTGTCCAATCTCTCTCCCTCGCCAACACTCTCCAGCCCAGTCTGTCCAATCTCTCTCCATCGCCAACACTCTCCAGCCCAGTCTGTCCAATCTCTCTCCATCGCCAACACTCTCCAGCCCAGTCTGTCCAATCTCTCTCCCTCGCCAACACTCTCCAGCCCAGTCTGTCCAATCTCTCTCCATCGCCAACACTCTCCAGCCCAGTCTGTCCAATCTCTCTCCATCGCCAACACTCTCCAGCCCAGTCTGTCCAATCTCTCTCCATCGCCAACACTCTCCAGCACAGTCTGTCCAATCTCTCTCCCTCGCCAACACTCTCCAGCCCAGTCTGTCCAATCTCTCTCCATCGCCAACACTCTCCAGCACAGTCTGTCCAATCTCTCTCCCTCGCCAACACTCTCCAGCCCAGTCTGTCCAATCTCTCTCCCTCGCCGACACTCTCCAGCCCAGACTGTCCAATCTCTCTCCATCGCCAACACTCTCCAGTCCAGTCTGTCCAATCTCTCTCCATCGCCAACACTCTCCAGCCCAGTCTGTCCAATCTCTCTCCATCGCCAACACTCTCCAGCCCAGTCTGTCCAATCTCTCTCCATCGCCAACACTCTCCAGCGCAGTCTGTCCAATCTCTCTCCCTCGCCAACACTCTCCAGCCCAGTCTGTCCAATCTCTCTCCCTCGCCAACACCCTCCAGCCCAGTCTGTCCAATCTCTCTCCCTCGCCAACACTCTCCAGCCCAGTCTGTCCAATCTCTCTCCCTCGCCAACACTCTCCAGCCCAGTCTGTCCAATCTCTCTCCCTCGCCAACACTCTCCAGCCCAGTCTGTCCAATCTCTCTCCATCGCCGACACTCTCCAGCACAGTCTGTCCAATCTCCATCGCCAACACTCTCCAGCTCAGTCTGCCCAATCTCTCTCCATCGCCAACACTCTCCAGCTCAGTCTGTCCAATCTCTCTCCCTCGCCAACACTCTCCAGCCCAGTCTGTCCAATCTCTCTCCCTCGCCAACACTCTCCAGCCCAGTCTGTCCAATCTCTCTCCCTCGCCAACACTCTCCAGCCCAGTCTGTCCAATCTCTCTCCATCGCCGACACTCTCCAGCACAGTCTGTCCAATCTCCATCGCCAACACTCTCCAGCTCAGTCTGCCCAATCTCTCTCCATCGCCAACACTCTCCAGCTCAGTCTGTCCAATCTCTCTCCCTCGCCAACACTCTCCAGCCCAGTCTGTCCAATCTCTCTCCCTCGCCAACACTCTCCAGCCCAGACTGTCCAATCTCTGTCCCTCGCCAACACTCTCCAGCCCAGTCTGTCCAATCTCTCTCCCTCGCCAACACTCTCCAGCCCAGTCTGTCCAATCTCCATCGCCAACACTCTCCAGCTCAGTCTGTCCAATCTCTCTCCCTCGCCAACACTCTCCAGCCCAGTCTGTCCAATCTCTCTCCCTCGCCAACACTCTCCAGCCCAGACTGTCCAATCTCTCTCCATCGCCAACACTCTCCAGCCCAGTCTATCCAATCTCTCTCCCTCGCCAACACTCTCCAGCCCAGTCTGTCCAATCTCTCTCCATCGCCAACACTCTCCAGCCCAGTCTGTCCAATCTCTCTCCCTCGCCAACACTCTCCAGCCCAGTCTGTCCAATCTCTCTCCCTCGCCAACACTCTCCAGCCCAGTCTGTCCAATCTCTCTCCCTCGCCAACACTCTCCAGCCCAGTCTGTCCAATCTCTCTCCCTCGCCAACACTCTCCAGCCCAGTCCGCCCAATCTCCATCGCCAACACTCTCCAGCCCAGTCTGTCCAATCTCTCTCCCTCGCCAACACTCTCCAGCCCAGTCCGCCCAATCTCCATCGCCAACACTCTCCAGCCCAGTCTGCCCAATCTCCATCGCCAACACTCTCCAGCCCAGTCTGTCCAATCTCTCTCCCTCGCCAACACTCTCCAGCCCAGACTGTCCAATCTCTCTCAATCGCCAACACTCTCCAGCGCAGTCTGTCCAATCTCTCTCCCTCGCCGACACTCTCCAGCCCAGTCTGTCCAATCTCTCTCCCTCGCCAACACTCTCCAGCCCAGTCTGTCCAATCTCTCTCCCTCGCCAACACTCTCCAGCCCAGTCTGTCCAATCTCTCTCCATCGCCAACACTCTCCAGCCCAGTCTGTCCAATCTCTCTCCATCGCCAACACTCTCCAGCCCAGACTGTCCAATCTCTCTCCCTCGCCAACACTCTCCAGCCCAGTCTGTCCAATCTCTCTCCATCGCCAACACTCTCCAGCCCAGTCTGTCCAATCTCTCTCCCACGCCAACACTCTCCAGCTCAGTCTGTCCAATCTCCCTCCCTCGCCAACACTCTCCAGCCCAGTCTGTCCAATCTCTCTCCCTCGCCAACACTCTCCAGCCCAGTCTGTCCAATCTCTCTCCCTCGCCAACACTCTCCAGCCCAGTCTGTCCAATCTCTCTCCCTCGCCAACACTCTCCAGCCCAGTCTGTCCAATCTCTCTCCATCGCCAACACTCTCCAGCCCAGTCTGTCCAATCTCTCTCCATCGCCAACACTCTCCAGCCCTGTCTGTCCAATCTCTCTCCCTCGCCAACACTCTCCAGCCCAGTCTGTCCAATCTCTCTCCCTCGCCAACACTCTCCAGCCCAGCCTGTCCAATCTCTCTCCCTCGCCAACACTCTCCAGCCCTGTCTGTCCAATCTCTCTCCCTCGCCAACACTCTCCAGCCCAGCCTGTCCAATCTCTCTCCCTCGCCAACACTCTCCAGCCCAGTCTGTCCAATCTCTCTCCCTCGCCAACACTCTCCAGCCCAGCCTGTCCAATCTCTCTCCCTCGCCAACACTCTCCAGCCCTGTCTGTCCAATCTCTCTCCCTCGCCAACACTCTCCAGCCCTGTCTGTCCAATCTCTCTCCCTCGCCAACACTCTCCAGCCCAGTCTGTCCAATCTCTCTCCCTCGCCAACACTCTCCAGCCCAGCCTGTCCAATCTCTCTCCATCGCCAACACTCTCCAGCACAGTCTGTCCAATCTCTCTCCCTCGCCAACACTCTCCAGCCCAGTCTGTCCAATCTCTCTCCCTCGCCGACACTCTCCAGCCCAGACTGTCCAATCTCTCTCCATCGCCAACACTCTCCAGTCCAGTCTGTCCAATCTCTCTCCATCGCCAACACTCTCCAGCCCAGTCTGTCCAATCTCTCTCCATCGCCAACACTCTCCAGCGCAGTCTGTCCAATCTCTCTCCCTCGCCAACACTCTCCAGCCCAGTCTGTCCAATCTCTCTCCCTCGCCAACACTCTCCAGCCCAGTCTGTCCAATCTCTCTCCCTCGCCAACACTCTCCAGCCCAGTCTGTCCAATCTCTCTCCATCGCCGACACTCTCCAGCACAGTCTGTCCAATCTCCATCGCCAACACTCTCCAGCTCAGTCTGCCCAATCTCTCTCCATCGCCAACACTCTCCAGCTCAGTCTGTCCAATCTCTCTCCCTCGCCAACACTCTCCAGCCCAGTCTGTCCAATCTCTCTCCCTCGCCGACACTCTCCAGCACAGTCTGTCCAATCTCCCTCGCCAACACTCTCCAGCCCAGTCTGTCCAATCTCTCTCCCTCGCCAACACTCTCCAGCCCAGTCTGTCCAATCTCTCTCCCTCGCCAACACTCTCCAGCTCAGTCTGCCCAATCTCTCTCCCTCGCCAACACTCTCCAGCCCAGTCTGTCCAATCTCTCTCCCTCGCCAACACTCTCCAGCCCAGTCTGTCCAATCTCTCTCCCTCGCCAACACTCTCCAGCCCAGTCTGTCCAATCTCTCTCCCTCGCCAACACTCTCCTGCCCAGTCTGTCCAATCTCTCTCCATCGCCAACACTCTCCAGCTCAGTCTGCCCAATCTCTCTCCCTCGCCAACACTCTCCAGCCCAGTCTGTCCAATCTCTCTCCCTCGCCAACACTCTCCTGCCCAGTCTGTCCAATCTCTCTCCCTCGCCAACACTCTCCAGCCCAGTCTGTCCAATCTCTCTCCCTCGCCAACACTCTCCAGCCCAGTCTGTCCAATCTCTCTCCCTCGCCAACACTCTCCAGCCCAGACTGTCCAATCTCTGTCCCTCGCCAACACTCTCCAGCCCAGTCTGTCCAATCTCTCTCCCTCGCCAACACTCTCCAGCTCAGTCTGTCCAATCTCTCTCCATCGCCAACACTCTCCAGCCCAGTCTGTCCAATCTCTCTCCATCGCCAACACTCTCCAGCCCAGTCTGTCCAATCTCTCTCCATCGCCAACACTCTCCAGCCCAGACTGTCCAATCTCTCTCCATCGCCAACACTCTCCAGCCCAGTCTGTCCAATCTCTCTCCCTCGCCAACACTCTCCAGCCCAGTCTGTCCAATCTCCATCGCCAACACTCTCCAGCCCAGTCTGTCCAATCTCTCTCCCTCGCCAACACTCTCCAGCCCAGTCTGTCCAATCTCCATCGCCAACACTCTCCAGCCCAGTCTGTCCAATCTCTCTCCATCGCCAACACTCTCCAGCCCAGTCTGTCCAATCTCTCTCCCTCGCCAACACTCTCCAGCCCAGTCTGTCCAATCTCCATCGCCAACACTCTCCAGCCCAGTCTGTCCAATCTCTCTCCCTCGCCAACACTCTCCAGCCCAGTCTGTCCAATCTCTCTCCCTCGCCAACACTCTCCAGCCCAGTCTGTCCAATCTCTCTCCCTCGCCAACACTCTCCAGCCCAGACTGTCCAATCTCTGTCCCTCGCCAACACTCTCCAGCCCAGTCTGTCCAATCTCTCTCCCTCGCCAACAGTCTCCAGCCCAGTCTGTCCAATCTCTCTCCCTCGCCAACACTCTCCAGCCTAGTCTGTCCAATCTCTCTCCCTCGCCAACGCTCTCCAGCCCAGTCTGTCCAATCTCTCTCCCTCGCCAACACTCTCCAGCCCAGACTGTCCAATCTCTCTCCCTCGCCAACACTCTCCAGCCCAGTCTGTCCAATCTCTCTCCCTCGCCAACGCTCTCCAGCCCAGTCTGTCCAATCTCTCTCCCTCGCCAACACTCTCCAGCCCAGTCTGTCCAATCTCTCTCCATCGCCAACACTCTCCAGCCCAGTCTGTCCAATCTCTCTCCCTCGCCAACACTCCCCAGCCCAATCTGTCCAATCTCTCTCCCTCGCCAACGCTCTCCAGCCCAGTCTGTCCAATCTCTCTCCCTCGCCAACACTCTCCAGCCCAGTCTGTCCAATCTCTGTCCCTCGCCAACACTCTCCAGCCCAGTCTGTCCAATCTCTCTCCATCGCCAACACTCTCCAGCCCAGACTGTCCAATCTCTCTCCCTCGCCAACACTCTCCAGCCCAGTCTGTCCAATCTCTCTCCATCGCCAACACTCTCCAGCCCAGTCTGTCCAATCTCTCTCCATCGCCAACACTCTCCAGCCCAGTCTGTCCAATCTCCATCGCCAACACTCTCCAGCTCAGTCTGTCCAATCTCTCTCCCTCGCCAACACTCTCCAGCCCAGTCTGTCCAATCTCTCTCCATCGCCAACACTCTCCAGCCCAGTCTGTCCAATCTCTCTCCATCGCCAACACTCTCCAGCCCAGTCTGTCCAATCTCTCTCCATCGCCAACACTCTCCAGCCCAGTCTGTCCAATCTCTCTCCATCGCCAACACTCTCCAGCCCAGTCTATCCAATCTCTCTCCCTAGCCAACACTCTCCAGCCCAGTCTGTCCAATCTCTCTCCCTCGCCAACACTCTCCAGCCCAGTGTGTCCAATCTCTCTCCCTCGCCAACACTCTCCAGCCCAGTCTGTCCAATCTCTCT
This sequence comes from Scyliorhinus torazame, assembly GCF_047496885.1. Lineage (NCBI taxonomy): Eukaryota > Metazoa > Chordata > Chondrichthyes > Carcharhiniformes > Scyliorhinidae > Scyliorhinus > Scyliorhinus torazame. The sequence goes on along the minus strand of NC_092732.1, from coordinate 23,755,524 downwards.
CCATCGCCAACACTCTCCAGCCCAGTCTGTCCAATCTCTCTCCCTAGCCAACACTCTCCAGCCCAGTCTGTCCAATCTCTCTCCCTCGCCAACACTCTCCAGCCCAGTCTGTCCAATCTCTCTCCATCGCCAACACTCTCCAGCCCAGTGTGTCCAATCTCTCTCCCTCGCCAACACTCTCCAGCCCAGTGTGTCCAATCTCTCTCCCTCGCCAACACTCTCCAGCCCAGTCTGTCCAATCTCTCTCCATCGCCAACACTCTCCAGCCCAGTCTGTCCAATCTCTCTCCCTCGCCAACACTCTCCAGCCCAGTCTGTCCAATCTCTCTCCCTCGCCAACACTCTCCAGCCCAGTCTGCCCAATCTCTCTCCCTCGCCAACACTCTCCAGCTCAGTCTGTCCAATCTCTCTCCATCGCCAACACTCCCCAGCCCAGTCTGTCCAATCTCTCTCCCTCGCCAACACTCTCCAGCCCAGTGTGTCCAATCTCTCTCCCTCACCAACACTCTCCAGCCCAGTGTGTCCAATCTCTCTCCCTCGCCAACACTCTCCAGCCCAGTCTGTCCAATCTCTCTCCATCGCCAACACTCTCCAGCCCAGTCTGTCCAATCTCTCTCCCTCGCCAACACTCTCCAGCCCAGTCTGTCCAATCTCTCTCCCTCGCCAACACTCTCCAGCCCAGTCTGCCCAATCTCTCTCCCTCGCCAACACTCTCCAGCTCAGTCTGTCCAATCTCTCTCCATCGCCAACACTCCCCAGCCCAGTCTGTCCAATCTCTCTCCCTCGCCAACCCTCTCCAGCCCAGTCTGTCCAATCTCTCTCCCTCGCCAACACTCTCCAGCCCAGTCTGTCCAATCTCTCTCCATCGCCAACACTCTCCAGCTCAGTCTGTCCAATCTCTCTCCATCGCCAACACTCTCCAGCCCAGTCTGTCCAATCTCTCTCCATCGCCAACACTCTCCAGCCCAGTCTGTCCAATCTCTCTCCATCGCCAACACTCTCCAGCCCAGTCTGTCCAATCTCCATCGCCAACACTCTCCAGCCCAGTCTGTCCAATCTCTCTCCCTCGCCAACACTCTCCAGCCCAGTCTGTCCAATCTCTCTCCATCGCCAACACTCTCCAGCCCAGTCTGTCCAATCTCTCTCCATCGCCAACACTCTCCAGCCCAGTCTGTCCAATCCCTCTCCCTCGCCAACACTCTCCAGCACAGTCTGTCCAATCTCTCTCCCTCGCCAAACCTCTCCAGCCCAGTCTGTCCAATCTCTCTCCCTCGCCAACACTCTCCAGCTCAGTCTGTCCAATCTCTCTCCATCGCCAACACTCTCCAGCCCAGTCTGTCCAATCTCTCTCCCTCGCCAACACTCTCCAGCCCTGTCTGTCCAATCTCTCTCCCTCGCCAACACTCTCCAGCCCAGCCTGTCCAATCTCTCTCCATCGCCAACACTCTCCTGCCCAGTCTGTCCAATCTCTCTCCATCGCCAACACTCTCCAGCCCAGCCTGTCCAATCTCTCTCCATCGCCAACACTCTCCAGCCCAGTCTGTCCAATCTCTCTCCCTCGCCAACACTCTCCAGCCCAGTCTGTCCAATCTCTCTCCATCGCCAACACTCTCCAGCACAGTCTGTCCAATCTCCCTCGCCAACACTCTCCAGCCCAGTCTGTCCAATCTCTCTCCCTCGCCAACACTCTCCAGCCCAGTCTGTCCAATCTCTCTCCATCGCCAACACTCTCCAGCCCAGTCTGTCCAATCTCTCTCCATCGCCAACACTCTCCAGACCAGTCTGCCCAATCTCTCTCCCTCGCCAACACTCTCCAGCCCAGTCTGTCCAATCTCTCTCCCTCGCCAACACTCTCCAGCCCAGTCTGTCCAATCTCTCTCCCTCGCCGACACTCTCCAGCCCAGACTGTCCAATCTCTCTCCATCGCCAACACTCTCCAGTCCAGTCTGTCCAATCTCTCTCCCTCGCCAACACTCTCCAGCCCAGTCTGTCCAATCTCTCTCCCTCGCCAACACTCTCCAGCCCAGTCTGTCCAATCTCTCTCCCTCGCCAACACTCTCCAGCCCAGTCTGTCCAATCTCTCTCCCTCGCCAACACTCTCCAGCCCAGTCTGTCCAATCTCTCTCCCTCGCCAACACTCTCCAGCCCAGTCTGTCCAATCTCTCTCCCTCGCCAACACTCTCCAGCCCAGTCTGTCCAATCTCTCTCCCTCGCCAACACTCTCCAGCCCAGTCTGTCCAATCTCTCTCCCTCGCCAACACTCTCCAGCCCAGTCTGTCCAATCTCTCTCCCTCGCCAACACTCTCCAGCCGAGTCTGTCCAATCTCTCTCGATCGCCAACACTCTCCAGCCCAGTCTGTCCAATCTACATCGCCAACACTCTCCAGCTCAGTCTGCCCAATCTCTCTCCATCGCCAACACTCTCCAGCTCAGTCTGTCCAATCTCTCTCCCTCGCCAACACTCTCCAGCCCAGTCTGTCCAATCTCTCTCCATCGCCAACACTCTCCAGCCCAGTCTGTCCAATCTCTCTCCCTCGCCAACACTCTCCAGCCCAGTCTATCCAATCTCTCTCCCTCGCCAACACTCTCCAGCCCAGTCTGTCCAATCTCTCTCCCTCGCCAACACTCTCCAGCCCAGTCTGTCCAATCTCTCTCCCTCGCCAACACTCTCCAGCTCAGTCTGTCCAATCTCTCTCCCTCGCCAACACTCTCCAGCCCAGTCTGTCCAATCTCTCTCCCTCGCCAACACTCTCCAGCTCAGTCTGTCCAATCTCTCTCCCTCGCCAACACTCTCCAGCCCAGTCTGTCCAATCTCTCTCCCTCGCCAACACTCTCCAGCCCAGTCTGTCCAATCTCTCTCCCTCGCCAACACTCTCCAGCCCAGTCTGTCCAATCTCTCTCCATCGCCAACACTCTCCAGCCCAGTCTGTCCAATCTCTCTCCCTCGCCAACACTCTCCAGCCCAGTCTGTCCAATCTCTCTCCCTCGCCAACACTCTCCAGCCCAGTCTGTCCAATCTCTCTCCCTCGCCAACACTCTCCAGCCCAGTCTGCCCAATCTCTCTCCCTCGCCAACACTCTCCAGCCCAGTCTGTCCAATCTCTCTCCATCGCCAACACTCTCCAGCCCAGTCTGTCCAATCTCTCTCCATCGCCAACACTCTCCAGCCCAGTCTGTCCAATCTCTCTCCATCGCCAACACTCTCCAGCACAGTCTGTCCAATCTCTCTCCATCGCCAACACTCTCCAGCCTAGTCTGTCCAATCTCTCTCCCTCGCCAACACTCTCCAGCCCAGACTGTCCAATCTCTCTCCATCGCCAACACTCTCCAGCCCAGTCTGTCCAATCTCTCTCCATCGCCAACACTCTCCAGCCCAGTCTGTCCAATCTCTCTCCCTCGCCAACACTCTCCAGCCCAGACTGTCCAATCTCTCTCCCTCGCCAACACTCTCCAGCCCAGTCTGTCCAATCTCTCTCCATCGCCAACACTCTCCAGCCCAGTCTGTCCAATCTCTCTCCATCGCCAACTCTCTCCAGCCCAGTCTGTCCAATCTCTCTCCATCGACAACACTCTCCAGCCCAGCCTGTCCAATCTCTCTCCCTCGCCAACACTCTCCAGCCCAGTCTGTCCAATCTCTCTCCATCGCCAACACTCTCCAGCACAGTCTGTCCAATCTCTCTCCCTCGCCAACACTCTCCAGCCCAGTCTGTCCAATCTCTCTCCCTCGCCAACACTCTCCAGTCCAGTCTATCCAATCTCTCTCCATCGCCAACACTCTCCAGCTCAGTCTGTCCAATCTCCATCGCCAACACTCTCCAGCCCAGTCTGTCCAATCTCTCTCCATCGCCAACACTCTCCAGCACAGTCTGTCCAATCTCTCTCCATCGCCAACACTCTCCAGCCCAGTCTGTCCAATCTCTCTCCCTCGCCAACTCTCTCCAGCCCAGTCTATCCAATCCCTCTCCCTCGCCAACACTCTCCAGCCCAGTCTGTCCAATCTCTCTCCCTCGCCAACACTCTCCAGCCCAGTCTGTCCAATCTCTCTCCCTCGCCAACACTCTCCAGACCAGTCTGCCCAATCTCTCTCCATCGCCAACACTCTCCAGCCCAGTCTGTCCAATCTCTCTCCATCGCCAACACTCTCCAGCCCAGTCTGTCCAATCTCTCTCCATCGCCAACACTCTCCAGCCCAGTCTGTCCAATCTCTCTCCATCACCAACACTCTCCAGCCCAGACTGTCCAATCTCTCTCCATCACCAACTCTCTCCAGCCCAGTCTATCCAATCCCTCTCCCTCGCCAACACTCTCCAGCCCAGTCTGTCCAATCTCTCTCCCTCGCCAACACTCTCCAGCCCAGTCTGTCCAATCTCTCTCCATCGCCAACACTCTCCAGCCCAGTCTGTCCAATCTCTCTCCCTCGCCAACACTCTCCAGACCAGTCTGCCCAATCTCTCTCCATCGCCAACACTCTCCAGCCCAGTCTGTCCAATCTCTCTCCATCGCCAACACTCTCCAGCCCAGTCTGTCCAATCTCTCTCCATCGCCAACACTCTCCAGCCCAGTCTGTCCAATCTCTCTCCATCACCAACACTCTCCAGCCCAGACTGTCCAATCTCTCTCCATCGCCAACACTCTCCAGCCCAGTCTGTCCAATCTCTCTCCATCGCCAACACTCTCCAGCCCAGTCTGTCCAATCTCTCTCCATCACCAACACTCTCCAGCCCAGTCTGTCCAATCTCTCTCCCTCGCCAACACTCTCCAGCCCAGTCTGCCCAATCTCTCTCCCTCGCCAACATTCTCCAGCCCAGTCTGTCCAATCTCTCTCCATCGCCAACACTCTCCAGCCCAGTCTGTCCAATCTCTCTCCCTCGCCAACACTCTCCAGCTCAGTCTGTCCAATCTCTCTCCCTCGCCAACACTCTCCAGCTCAGTCTGTCCAATCTCTCTCCATCGCCAACACTCTCCAGCCCAGTCTGTCCAATCTCTCTCCCTCGCCAACACTCTCCAGCCCAGTCTGTCCAATCTCTCTCCCTCGCCAACACTCTCCAGCCCAGACTGTCCAATCTCTCTCCATCGCCAACACTCTCCAGCCCAGACTGTCCAATCTCTCTCCATCGCCAACACTCTCCAGCTCAGTCTGTCCAATCTCTCTCCCTCGCCAACACTCTCCAGCCCAGACTGTCCAATCTCTCTCCATCGCCAACACTCTCCAGCCCAGACTGTCCAATCTCTCTCCATCGCCAACACTCTCCAGCTCAGTCTGTCCAATCTCTCTCCCTCGCCAACACTCTCCAGCACAGTCTGTCCAATCTCTCTCCATCGCCAACACTCTCCAGCCCAGTCTGTCCAATCTCTCTCCCTCGCCAACACTCTCCAGCCCAGTCTGTCCAATCTCTCTCCCTCGCCAACACTCTCCAGCCCAGACTGTCCAATCTCTCTCCATCGCCAACACTCTCCAGCCCAGACTGTCCAATCTCTCTCCATCGCCAACACTCTCCAGCTCAGTCTGTCCAACCTCTCTCCATCGCCAACACTCTCCAGCCCAGTCTGTCCAATCTCTCTCCCTCGCCAACACTCTCCAGCTCAGTCTGTCCAATCTCTCTCCCTCGCCAACACTCTCCAGCACAGTCTGTCCAATCTCTCTCCATCGCCAACACTCTCCAGCCCAGTCTGTCCAATCTCTCTCCCTCGCCAACACTCTCCAGCTCAGTCTGTCCAATCTCTCTCCCTCGCCAACACTCTCCAGCCCAGTCTGTCCAATCTCTCTCCCTCGCCAACACTCTCCAGCTCAGTCTGTCCAATCTCTCTCCATCGCCAACACTCTCCAGCCCAGACTGTCCAATCTCTCTCCCTCGCCAACACTCTCCAGCCCAGTCTGTCCAATCTCTCTCCATCGCCAACACTCTCCAGCACAGTCTGTCCAATCTCTCTCCCTCGCCAACACTCTCCAGCCCAGTCTGTCCAATCTCTCTCCATCGCCAACACTCTCCAGCCCGGTCTGTCCAATCTCTGTCCCTCGCCAACACTCTCCAGCCCAGTCTGTCCAATCTCTCTCCCTCGCGAACACTCTCCAGCTCAGTCTGTCCAATCTCTCTCCATCGCCAACACTCTCCAGCCCAGACTGTCCAATCTCTCTCCCTCGCCAACACTCTCCAGCCCAGTCTGTCCAATCTCTCTCCATCGCCAACACTCTCCAGCTCAGTCTGTCCAATCTCTCTCCCTCGCCAACACTCTCCAGCCCAGTCTGTCCAATCTCTCTCCATCGCCAACACTCTCCAGCCCGGTCTGTCCAATCTCTCTCCCTCGCCAACACTCTCCAGCCCAGTCTGTCCAATCTCTCTCCATCGCCAACACTCTCCAGCCCGGTCTGTCCAATCTCTCTCCCTCGCCAACACTCTCCAGCCCAGTCTGTCCAATCTCTCTCCATCGCCAACACTCTCCAGCCCAGTCTGTCCAATCTCTCTCCCTCGCCAACACTCTCCAGCCCAGTCTGTCCAATCTCTCTCCATCGCCAACACTCTCCAGCCCAGTCTGTCCAATCTCTCTCCATCGCCAACACTCTCCAGCCCAGTCTGTCCAATCTCTCTCCCTCGCCAACACTCTCCAGCCCAGTCTGTCCAATCTCTCTCCCTCGCCAACACTCTCCAGCACAGTCTGTCCAATCTCTCTCCCTCGCCAACACTCTCCAGCCCGGTCTGTCCAATCTCTCTCCCTCGCCAACACTCTCCAGCCCAGTCTGTCCAATGTCTCTCCCTCGCCAACACTCTCCAGCCCAGTCTGTCCAATCTCTCTCCCTCGTCAACACTCTCCAGCCCAGTCTGTCCAATCTCTCTCCCTCGCCAACACTCTCCAGCACAGTCTGTCCAATCTCTCTCCCTCGCCAACACTCTCCAGCCCAGTCTGTCCAATCTCTCTCCCTCGCCAACACTCTCCAGCCCAATCTGTCCAATCCCTCTCCATCGCCAACACTCTCCAGCCCAGTCTATCCAATCTCTCTCCCTCGCCAACACTCTCCAGCCCAGTCTGTCGAATCTCTCTCCCTCGCCAACACTCTCCAGCCCAGTCTGTCCAATCTCTCTCCCTCGCCAACACTCTCCAGCCCGGTCTGCCCAATCTCTCTCCCTCGCCAACACTCTCCAGCTCAGTCTGTCCAATCTCTCTCCATCGCCAACACTCTCCAGCCCAGTCTGTCCAATCTCTCTCCATCGCCAACACTCTCCAGCCCAGTCTGTCCAATCTCTCTCCCTCGCCAACACTCTCCAGCCCAGTCTGTCCAATCTCTCTCCCTCGCCAACACTCTCCAGCCCAGTCTATCCAATCTCTCTCCCTCGCCAACACTCTCCAGCCCAGTCTGTCCAATCTCTCTCCCTCGCCAACACTCTCCAGCCCAGTCTGTCCAATCTCTCTCCCTCGCCAACACTCTCCAGCACAGTCTGTCCAATCTCTCTCCATCGCCAACACTCTCCAGCTCAGTCTGTCCAATCTCTCTCCCTCGCCAACACTCTCCAGCCCAGTCTGTCCAATCTCTCTCCCTCGCCAACACTCTCCAGCCCAGTCTGTCCAATCTCTCTCCATCGCCAACACTCTCCAGCCCAGTCTGTCCAATCTCTCTCCATCGCCAACACTCTCCAGTCCAGTCTGTCCAATCTCTCTCCATCGCCAACACTCTCCAGTCCAGTCTGTCCAATCTCTCTCCCTCGCCAACACTCTCCAGCCCAGACTGTCCAATCTCTCTCCCTCGCCAACACTCTCCAGCCCAGTCTGTCCAATCTCTCTCCATCGCCAACACTCTCCAGCCCAGTCTGTCCAATCTCTCTCCCTCGCCAACACTCTCCAGCCCAGTCTGTCCAATCTCTCTCCATCGCCAACACTCTCCAGCCCAGACTGTCCAATCTCTCTCCATCGCCAGCACTCTCCAGCCCAGTCTGCCCAATCTCTCTCCCTCGCCAACACTCTCCAGCCCAGTCTGTCCAATCTCTCTCCCTCTCCAACACTCTCCAGCCCAGTCTGTCCAATCTCTCTCCATCGCCAACACTCTCCAGCTCAGTCTATCCAATCTCTCTCCCTCGCCAACACTCTCCAGCCCAGTCTGTCCAATCTCTCTCCCTCTCCAACACTCTCCAGCCCAGTCTATCCAATCTCTCTCCCTCGCCAACACTCTCCAGCCCAGTCTGTCCAATCTCTCTCCATCGCCAACACTCTCCAGCCCAATCTGTCCAATCTCTCTCCATCGCCAACACTCTCCAGCCCAGTCTGTCCAATCTCTCTCCCTCGCCAACACTCTCCAGCCCAGTCTGCCCAATCTCTCTCCCTCGCCAACACTCTCCAGCCCAGTCTGTCCAATCTCTCTCCATCCCCAACACTCTCCAGCCCAGTCTGTCCAATCTCTCTCCATCGCCAACACTCTCCAGCCCAGTCTGTCCAATCTCTCTCCCTCGCCAACACTCTCCAGCCCAGTCTGTCCAATCTCTCTCCCTCGCCAACACTCTCCAGCCCAGTCTGTCCAATCTCCATCGCCAACACTCTCCAGCCCAGTCTGTCCAATCTCTCTCCATCGCCAACACTCTCCAGCCCAGTCTGTCCAATCTCTCTCCCTCGCCAACACTCTCCAGCCCAGACTGTCCAATCTCTCTCCCTCGCCAACACTCTCCAGCCCAGTCTGTCCAATCTCTCTCCCTCGCCAACACTCTCCAGCCCAGTCTGTCCAATCTCCATCGCCAACACTCTCCAGCCCAGTCTGTCCAATCTCTCTCCCTCGCCAACACTCTCCAGCTCAGTCTGTCCAATCTCTCTCCCTCGCCAACACTCTCCAGCCCAGTCTATCCAATCTCTCTCCATCGCCAACACTCTCCAGCCCAGTCTGTCCAATCTCTCTCCCTCGCCAACACTCTCCAGCCCAGTCTGTCCAATCTCTCTCCATCGCCAACACTCTCCAGCCCAGTCTGTCCAATCTCTCTCCATCGACAACACTCTCCAGCCCAGACTGTCCAATCTCTCTCCCTCGCCAACACTCTCCAGCCCGGTCTGTCCAATCTCTCTCCATCGCCAACACTCTCCAGCCCAGTCTGTCCAATCCCTCTCCATCGCCAACACTCTCCAGCCCAGTCTGTCCAATCCCTCTCCATCGCCAACACTCTCCAGCCCAGTCTGTCCAATCTCTCTCCATCGCCAACACTCTCCAGCCCAGTCTGTCCAATCTCTCTCCCTCGCCAACACTCTCCAGCCCAGTCTGTCCAATCTCTCTCCATCGCCAACACTCTCCAGCCCAGTCTGTCCAATCTCTCTCCCTCGCCAACACTCTCCAGCCCAGTCTGTCCAATCTCTCTCCCTCGCCAACACTCTCCAGCCCAGTCTGTCCAATCTCTCTCCCTCGCCAACACTCTCCAGCCCAGTCTGTCCAATCTCTCTCCATCGCCAACACTCTCCAGCCTAGTCTGTCCAATCTCTCTCCCTCGCCAACACTCTCCAGCCCAGTCTGTCCAATCTCTCTCCCTCGCCAACACTCTCCAGCCCAGTCTGTCCAATCTCTCTCCCTCGCCAACACTCTCCAGCTCAGTCTGTCCAATCTCTCTCCCTCGCCAACACTCTCCAGCCCAGTCTGTCCAATCTCCCTCCCTCGCCAACACTCTCCAGCCTAGTCTGTCCAATCTCTCTCCATCGCCAACACTCTCCAGCCCAGTCTGTCCAATCTCTCTCCCTCGCCAACACTCTCCAGCCCAGTCTGTCCAATCTCTCTCCCTCGCCAACACTCTCCAGCTCAGTCTGTCCAATCTCTCTCCCTCGCCAACACTCTCCAGCCCAGTCTGTCCAATCTCTCTCCCTCGCCAACACTCTCCAGCCCAGTCTGTCCAATCTCTCTCCATCGCCAACACTCTCCAGCCCAGTCTGTCCAATCTCTCTCCATCGCCAATACTCTCCAGCTCAGTCTGTCCAATCTCTCTCCCTCGCCAACACTCTCCAGCCCAGTCTGTCCAATCTCTCTCCCTCGCCAACGCTCTCCAGCCCAGTCTGTCCAATCTCTCTCCCTCGCCAACACTCTCCAGCCCAGTCTGTCCAATCTCTCTCCCTCGCCAACACTCTCCAGCCCAGTCTGCCCAATCTCTCTCCCTCGCCAACACTCTCCAGCCCAGTCTGTCCAATCTCTCTCCATCGCCAACACTCTCCAGCCCAGCCTGTCCAATCTCTCTCCATCGCCATCACTCTCCAGCACAGTCTGTCCAATCTCTCTCCATCGCCAACACTCTCCAGCCCAGTCTGTCCAATCTCTCTCCCTCGCCAACACTCTCCAGCCCAGTCTGTCCAATCTCTCTCCCTCGCCAACACTCTCCAGCCCAGTCTGTCCAATCTCTCTCCCTCGCCAACACTCTCCAGCCCAGTCTGTCCAATCTCTCTCCCTCGCCAACACTCTCCAGCTCAGTCTGTCCAATCTCTCTCCCTCGCCAACACTCTCCAGCCCAGTCTGTCCAATCTCCCTCGCCAACACTCTCCAGCCCAGTCTGTCCAATCTCTCTCCATCGCCAACACTCTCCAGCCCAGTCTGTCCAATCTCTCTCCCTCGCCAACACTCTCCAGCCCAGTCTGTCCAATCTCTCTCCATCGCCAACACTCTCCAGCCGAGTCTGTCCAATCTCTCTCCCTCGCCAACACTCTCCAGCCCAGTCTGTCCAATCTCTCTCCCTCGCCAACACTCTCCAGCCCAGACTGTCCAATCTCTCTCCCTCGCCAACACTCTCCAGCCCAGTCTGTCCAATCTCTCTCCATCGCCAACACTCTCCAGCCCAGTCTGTCCAATCTCTCTCCATCGCCAACACTCTCCAGCCCAGACTGTCCAATCTCTCTCCATCGCCAACACTCTCCAGCCCAGTCGGTCCAATCTCTCTCCATCGCCAACACTCTCCAGCCCAGACTGTCCAATCTCTCTCCATCGCCAACACTCTCCAGCCCAGTCTGTCCAATCTCTCTCCCTCGCCAACACTCTCCAGCCCAGTCTGTCCAATCTCTCTCCCTCGCCAACACTCTCCAGCCCAGACTGTCCAATCTCTCTCCCTCGCCAACACTCTCCAGCCCAGTCTGTCCAATCTCTCTCCCTCGCCAACACTCTCCAGCCCAGTCTGTCCAATCTCTCTCCATCGCCAACACTCTCCAGCCCAGTCGGTCCAATCTCTCTCCATCGCCAACACTCTCCAGCCCAGACTGTCCAATCTCTCTCCATCGCCAACACTCTCCAGCCCAGTCTGTCCAATCTCTCTCCCTCGCCAACACTCTCCAGCCCAGTCTGTCCAATCTCTCTCCCTCGCCAACACTCTCCAGCCCAGACTGTCCAATCTCTCTCCCTCGCCAACACTCTCCAGCCCAGTCTGTCCAATCTCTCTCCCTCGCCAACACTCTCCAGCCCAGTCTGTCCAATCTCTCTCCATCGCCAACACTCTCCAGCCCAGTCTGTCCAATCTCTCTCCCTCGCCAACACTCTCCAGCCCAGTCTGTCCAATCTCTCTCCATCACCAACACTCTCCAGCTCAGTCTGTCCAATCTCTCTCCATCGCCAACACTCTCCAGCCCAGTCTGTCCAATCTCTCTCCATCGCCAACACTCTCCAGCCCAGTCTGTCCAATCTCTCTCCCTCGCCAACACTCTCCAGCCCAGTCTGTCCAATCTCTCTCCCTCGCCAACACTCTCCAGCCCAGACTGTCCAATCTCTCTCCCTCGCCAACACTCTCCAGCCCAGACTGTCCAATCTCTCTCCATCGCCAACACTCTCCAGCCCAGTCTGTCCAATCTCTCTCCATCGCCAACACTCTCCAGCCCAGACTGTCCAATCTCTCTCCATCGCCAACACTCTCCAGCCCAGTCGGTCCAATCTCTCTCCATCGCCAACACTCTCCAGCCCAGACTGTCCAATCTCTCTCCATCGCCAACACTCTCCAGCCCAGTCTGTCCAATCTCTCTCCCTCGCCAACACTCTCCAGCCCAGTCTGTCCAATCTCTCTCCCTCGCCAACACTCTCCAGCCCAGACTGTCCAATCTCTCTCCCTCGCCAACACTCTCCAGCCCAGTCTGTCCAATCTCTCTCCCTCACCAACACTCTCCAGCCCAGTCTGTCCAATCTCTCTCCCTCGCCAACACTCTCCAGCCCAGTCTGTCCAATCTCTCTCCCTCGCCAACACTCTCCAGCCCAGTCTGTCCAATCTCTCTCCCTCGCCAACACTCTCCAGCCCAGTCTGTCCAATCTCTCTCCATCGCCAACACTCTCCAGCCCAGTCTGCCCAATCTCTCTCCCTCGCCAACACTCTCCAGCCCAGTCTGTCCAATCTCTCTCCCTCGCCAACACTCTCCAGCGCAGTCTGTCCAATCTCTCTCCCTCGCCAACACTCTCCAGCCCAGTCTGTCCAATCTCTCTCCCTCGCCAACACTCTCCAGCCCAGTCTGTCCAATCTCTCTCCCTCGCCAACACTCTCCAGCCCAGTCTGTCCAATCTCTCTCCCTCGCCAACACTCTCCAGCCCAGTCTGTCCAATCTCTCTCCATCGCCAACACTCTCCAGCCCAGTCTGTCCAATCTCTCTCCATCGCCAACACTCTCCAGCCCAGTCTGTCCAATCTCTCTCCCTCGCCAACACTCTCCAGCCCAGTCTGCCCAATCTCTCTCCCTCGCCAACACTCTCCAGCCCAGTCTGTCCAATCTCTCTCCCTCGCCAACACTCTCCAGCCCAGTCTGTCCAATCTCTCTCCATCGCCAACACTCTCCAGCCCAGTCTGCCCAATCTCTCTCCATCGCCAACACTCTCCAGCCCAGTCTGTCCAATCTCTCTCCCTCGCCAACACTCTCCAGCCCAGTCTGTCCAATCTCTCTCCCTCGCCAACACTCTCCAGCGCAGTCTGTCCAATCTCTCTCCCTCGCCAACACTCTCCAGCCCAGTCTGCCTAATCTCTCTCCCTCGCCAACACTCTCCAGCCCAGTCTGTCCAATCTCCATCGCCAACACTCTCCAGCCCAGTCTGTCCAATCTCCATCGCCAACACTCTCCAGCCCAGTCTGTCCAATCTCTCTCCCTCGCCAACACTCTCCAGCCCAGTCTGTCCAATCTCTCTCCCTCGCCAACACTCTCCAGCCCAGACTGTCCAATCTCTCTCCCTCGCCAACACTCTCCAGCCCAGTCTGCCTAATCTCTCTCCCTCGCCAACACTCTCCAGCTCAGTCTGTCCAATCTCTCTCCCTCGCCAACACTCTCCAGCCCAGTCTGCCCAATCTCTCTCCATCGCCAACACTCTCCAGCCCAGTCTGTCCAATCTCTCTCCCTCGCCAACACTCTCCAGCCCAGTCTGTCCAATCTCTCTCCATCGCCAACACTCTCCAGCCCAGTCTGTCCAATCTCTCTCCCTCGCCAACACTCTCCAGCCCAGTCTGTCCAATCTCTCTCCCTCGCCAACACTCTCCAGCCCAGTCTGTCCAATCTCTCTCCCTCGCCAACACTCTCCAGCCCAGCCTGTCCAATCTCTCTCCATCGCCAACACTCTCCAGCCCAGTCTGTCCAATCTCTCTCCATCGCCAACACTCTCCAGCCCAGTCTGTCCAATCTCTCTCCCTCGCCAACACTCTCCAGCCCAGTCTGTCCAATCTCTCTCCCTCGCCAACACTCTCCAGCCCAGTCTGTCCAATCTCTCTCCCTCGCCAACACTCTCCAGCCCAGTCTGTCCAATCTCTCTCCCTCGCCAACACTCTCCAGCCCAGTCTGTCCAATTTCTCTCCATCGCCAACACTCTCCAGCCCAGACTGTCCAATCTCTCTCCATCGCCAACACTCTCCAGCCCAGTCTGTCCAATCTCTCTCCCTCGCCAACACTCTCCAGCCCAGTCTGTCCAATCTCTCTCCCTCGCCAACACTCTCCAGCCCAGTCTGTCCAATCTCTCTCCATCGCCAACACTCTCCAGCCCAGACTGTCCAATCTCTCTCCATCGCCAACACTCTCCAGCCCAGTCTGTCCAATCTCTCTCCATCGCCAACACTCTCCAGCCCAGTCTGTCCAATCTCTCTCCCTCGCCAACACTCTCCAGCCCAGTCTGTCCAATCTCACTCCATCGCCAACACTCTCCAGCCCAGTCTGCGCAATCTCTCTCCCTCGCCAACACTCTCCAGCCCAGTCTGTCCAATCTCTCTCCCTCGCCAACACTCTCCAGCCCAGACTGTCCAATCTCTCTCCCTCGCCAACACTCTCCAGCCCAGTCTGTCCAATCTCTCTCCATCGCCAACACTCTCCAGCCCAGTCTGCGCAATCTCTCTCCCTCGCCAACACTCTCCAGCCCAGACTGTCCAATCTCTCTCCCTCGCCAACACTCTCCAGCCCAGTCTGTCCAATCTCTCTCCATCATCAACACTCTCCAGCCCAGTCTGTCCAATCTCTCTCCATCGCCAACACTCTCCAGCCCAGTGTGTCCAATCTCTCTCCATCGCCAACACTCTCCAGCCCAGACTGTCCAATCTCTCTCCCTCGCCAACACTCTCCAGCCCAGTCTGTCCAATCTCTCTCCCTCGCCAACACTCTCCAGCCCAGTCTGTCCAATCTCTCTCCCTCGCCAACACTCTCCAGCCCAGTCTGTCCAATCTCCATCGCCAACACTCTCCAGCCCAGTCTGTCCAATCTCTCTCCCTCGCCAACACTCTCCAGCCCAGTCTGTCCAATCTCTCTCCCTCGCCAACACTCTCCAGCCCAGACTGTCCAATCTCTCTCCATCGCCAACACTCTCCAGCCCAGTCTGTCCAATCTCTCTCCCTCGCCAACACTCCCCAGCCCAGTCTGTCCAATCTCTCTCCCTCGCCAACACTCTCCAGCCCAGACTGTCCAATCTCTCTCCCTCGCCAACACTCTCCAGCCCAGTCTGTCCAATCTCTCTCCATCGCCAACACTCTCCAGCCCAGACTGTCCAATCTCTCTCCCTCGCCAACACTCTCCAGCCCAGTCTGTCCAATCTCTCTCCCTCGCCAACACTCTCCAGCCCAGTCTGTCCAATCTCTCTCCATCGCCCACACTCTCCAGCCCAGTCTGTCCAATCTCTCTCCCTCGCCAACACTCTCCAGCCCAGTCTGTCCAATCTCTCTCCATCGCCAACACTCTCCAGCCCAGTCTGTCCAATCTCTCTCCATCGCCCACACTCTCCAGCCCAGACTGTCCAATCTCTCTCCCTCGCCAACACTCTCCAGCCCAGTCTGTCCAATCTCTCTCCCTCGCCAACACTCTCCAGCCCAGTCTGTCCAATCTCTCTCCCTCGCCAACACTCTCCAGCCCAGTCTGTACAATCTCTCTCCCTCGCCAACACTCTCCAGCCCAGACTGTCCAATCTCTCTCCCTCGCCAACACTCTCCAGCCCAGTCTGTCCAATCTCTCTCCCTCGCCAACACTCCCCAGCCCAGTCTGTCCAATCTCTCTCCCTCGCCAACACTCTCCAGCCCAGTCTGTCCAATCTCTCTCCATCGCCAACACTCTCCAGCCCAGTCTGTCCAATCTGTCTCCCTCGCCAACACTCCCCAGCCCAGTCTGTCCAATCTCTCTCCCTCGCCAACACTCTCCAGCCCAGTCTGTCCAATCTCTCTCCCTCGCCAACACTCTCCAGCCCGGTCTGTCCAATCTCCATCGCCAACACTCTCCAGCCCAGTCTGTCCAATCTCTCTCCCTCGCCAACACTCTCCAGCCCGGTCTGTCCAATCTCCATCGCCAACACTCTCCAGCCCAGTCTGTCCAATCTCTCTCCATCGCCAACACTCTCCAGCCCAGTCTGTCCAATCTCTCTCCCTCGCCAACACTCACCAGCCCAGTCTGTCCAATCTCTCTCCCTCGCCAACACTCTCCAGCCCAGTCTGTCCAATCTCTCTCCCTCGCCAACACTCTCCAGCCCAGTCTGTCCAATCTCTCTCCATCCCCAACACTCTCCAGCCCAGTCTGTCCAATCTCTCTCCATCGCCAACACTCTCCAGCCCAGTCTGTCCAATCTCCATCGCCAACACTCTCCAGCCCAGACTGTCCAATCTCTCTCCCTCGCCAACACTCTCCAGCCCGGTCTGTCCAATCTCTCTCCCTCGCCAACACTCTCCAGCCCAGTCTGTCCAATCTCTCTCCCTCGCCAACACTCTCCAGCCCGGTCTGTCCAATCTCTCTCCCTCGACAACACTCTCCAGCCCAGTCTATCCAATCTCTCTCCCTCGCCAACACTCTCCAGCCAAGTCTGTCCAATCTCTCTCCCTCGCCAACACTCTCCAGCCCAGTCTGTCCAATCTCTCTCCATCGCCAACACTCTCCAGCCCGGTCTGTCCAATCTCTCTCCCTCGCCAACACTCTCCAGCCCAGTCTGTCCAATCTCTCTCCCTCGCCAACACTCTCCAGCCCAGACTGTCCAATCTCTCTCCCTCGCCAACACTCTCCAGCCCAGTCTGTCCAATCTCTCTCCATCGCCAACACTCTCCAGCCCAGTTTGTCCAATCTCTCTCCCTCGCCAACACTCTCCAGCCCAGTCTGTCCAATCTCTCTCCCTCGCCAACACTCTCCAGCGCAGTCTGTCCAATCTCTCTCCCTCGCCATCACTCTCCATCCCAGTCTGTCCAATCTCTCTCCCTCGCCAACACTCTCCAGCGCAGTCTGTCCAATCTCTCTCCCTCGCCATCACTCTCCAGCCCAGTCTGTCCAATCTCTCTCCCTCGCCAACACTCTCCAGCGCAGTCTGTCCAATCTCTCTCCCTCGCCATCACTCTCCAGCGCAGTCTGTCCAATCTCTCTCCCTCGCCATCACTCTCCAGCCCAGTCTGTCCAATCTCTCTCCCTCGCCAACACTCTCCAGCCCAGTCTGCCCAATCTCTCTCCATCGCCAACACTCTCCAGCCCAGTCTGTCCAATCTCTCTCCCTCGCCAACACTCTCCATCCCAGTCTGTCCAATCTCTCTCCATCGCCAACACTCTCCAGCCCAGTCTGTCCAATCTCTCTCCCTCGCCAACACTCTCCAGCCCAGTCTGTCCAATCTCTCTCCATCGCCAACACTCTCCAGCTCAGTCTGTCCAATCTCTCTCCCTCGCCAACACTCTCCAGCCCAGTCTGTCCAATCTCTCTCCATCGCCAACACTCTCCAGCTCAGTCTGTCCAATCTCTCTCCATCGCCAACACTCTCCAGCTCAGTCTGTCCAATCTCTCTCCCTCGCCAACACTCTCCAGCCCAGTCTGTCCAATCTCTCTCCATCGCCAACACTCTCCAGCCCAGTCTGTCCAATCTCTCTCCATCGCCAACACTCCCCAGCCCAGTCTGTCCAATCTCTCTCCCTCGCCAACACTCTCCAGCCCAGTCTGTCCAATCTCTCTCCATCGCCAACACTCTCCAGCACAGTCTGTCCAATCTCTCTCCCTCGCCAACACTCTCCAGCCCAGTCTGTCCAATCTCTCTCCCTCGCCAACACTCTCCTGCCCAGTCTGCCCAATCTCTCTCCCTCTCCAACACTCTCCTGCCCAGTCTGTCCAATCTCTCTCCCTCGCCAACACTCTCCAGCCCAGTCTGTCCAATCTCTCTCCCTCGCCAACACTCTCCAGCCCAGTCTGCCCAATCTCTCTCCCTCGCCAACACTCTCCAGCCCAGTCTGTCCAATCTCTCTCCCTCGCCAACACTCTCCAGCACAGTCTGTCCAATCTCTCTCCCTCGCCAACACTCTCCAGCCCAGTCTGTCCAATCTCTCTCCATCGCCAACTCTCTCCAGCCCAGTCTGTCCAATCTCTCACCATCGCCAACACTCTCCAGCCCAGACTGTCCAATCTCTCGCCATCGCCAACACTCTCCAGACCAGTCTGTCCAATATCTCTCCATCGCCAACACTCTCCAGCCCAGTCTGTCCAATCTCTCTCCCTCGCCAACACTCTCCAGACCAGTCTGTCCAATCTCTCTCCATCGCCAACACTCTCCAGCCCAGACTGTCCAATCTCTCTCCATCGCCAACACTCTCCAGCCCAGTCTGTCCAATCTCTCTCCATCGCCAACACTCTCCAGCCCAGACTGTCCAATCTCTCTCCATCGCCAACACTCTCCAGACCAGTGTGTCCAATCTCTCTCCATCGCCAACACTCTCCAGCCCAGACTGTCCAATCTCTCTCCATCGCCAACACTCTCCAGCCCAGTCTGTCCAATCTCTCACCATCGCCAACACTCTCCAGCCCAGACTGTCCAATCTCTCTCCATCGCCAACACTCTCCAGACCAGTCTGTCCAATCTCTCTCCCTCGCCAACACTCTCCAGCCCAGTCTGTCCAATCTCTCTCCCTCGCCAACACTCTCCAGCCCAGTCGGTCCAATCTCTCTCCCTCGCCAACACTCTCCAGCCCAGTCTGTCCAATCTCTCTCCCTCGCCAACACTCTCCAGCCCAGTCTGTCCAATCTCTCTCCCTCGCCAACACTCTCCAGCCCAGTCTGTCCAATCTCTCTCCATCGCCAACACTCTCCAGCCCAGTCTGTCCAATCTCTCTCCCTCGCCAACACTCTCCAGCCCAGTCTGCCCAATCTCTCTCCATCGCCAACACTCTCCAGCCCAGTCTGTCCAATCTCTCTCCCTCGCCAACACTCTCCAGCCCAGTCTGTCCAATCTCTCTCCCTCGCCAACACTCTCCAGCCCAGTCTGTCCAATCTCACTCCCTCGCCAACACTCTCCAGCCCAGTCTGTCCAATCTCTCTCCCTCGCCAACACTCTCCAGCCCAGTCTGTCCAATCTCTCTCCCTCGCCAACACTCTCCAGCCCAGACTGTCCAATCTCTCTCCATCGCCAACACTCTCCAGCCCAGTCTGTCCAATCTCTCTCCCTCGGCAACACTCTCCAGCCTAGTCTGCCCAATCTCTCTCCCTCGCCAACACTCTCCAGCCCAGTCTGTCCAATCTCTCTCCCTCGGCAACACTCTCCAGCCCAGT
Organism: Scyliorhinus torazame; assembly: GCF_047496885.1. Lineage (NCBI taxonomy): Eukaryota > Metazoa > Chordata > Chondrichthyes > Carcharhiniformes > Scyliorhinidae > Scyliorhinus > Scyliorhinus torazame. The sequence goes on along the minus strand of NC_092732.1, from coordinate 23,736,608 downwards.
CTGTCCAATCTCTCTCCCTCGCCAACACTCTCCAGCCCAGACTGTCCAATCTCTCTCCATCGCCAACACTCTCCAGCCCAGTCTGTCCAATCTCTCTCCCTCGGCAACACTCTCCAGCCTAGTCTGCCCAATCTCTCTCCCTCGCCAACACTCTCCAGCCCAGTCTGTCCAATCTCTCTCCATCGCCAACACTATCCTTTCCAATCTGTCCAATCCCTCTCCATCGCCAACACTCTCCAGCCCGGTCTGTCCAATCTCTCTCCCTCGCCAACACTCTCCAGCCCAGACTGTCCAATCTCTCTCCATCGCCAACACTCTCCAGCCCAGTCTGTCCAATCTCTCTCCATCGCCAACACTCTCCAGCCCAGTCTGTCCAATCTCTCTCCCTCGCCAACACTCTCCAGCCCAGTCTGTCCAATCTCTCTCCCTCGCCAACACTCTCCAGCCCAGTCTGTCCAATCTCTCTCCCTCGCCAACACTCTCCAGCCCAGTCTGCCCAATCTCTCTCCATCGCCAACACTCTCCAGCCCAGTCTGTCCAATCTCTCTCCATCGCCAACACTCTCCAGCCCAGACTGTCCAATCTCTCTCCATCGCCAACACTCTCCAGCCCAGTCTGTCCAATCTCTGTCCCTCGCCAACACTCTCCAGCCCAGTCTGTCCAATCTCTCTCCCTCGCCAACACTCTCCAGCCCAGACTGTCCAATCTCTCTCCATCGCCAACACTCTCCAGCGCAGTCTGTCCAATCTCTCTCCATCGCCAACACTCTCCAGCCCAGTCTGTCCAATCTCTCTCCATCGCCAACACTCTCCAGCCCAGTCTGTCCAATCTCTCTCCATCGCCAACACTCTCCAGCCCAGTCTGTCCAATCTCTCTCCATCGCCAACACTCTCCAGCCCAGACTGTCCAATCTCTCTCCATCGCCAACACTCTCCAGCCCAGTCTGTCCAATCTCTCTCCATCGCCAACACTCTCCAGCCCAGTCTGTCCAATCTCTCTCCATCGCCAACACTCTCCAGCCCAGTCTGTCCAATCTCTCTCCCTCGCCAACACTCTCCAGCCCAGTCTGTCCAATCTCTCTCCATCGCCAACACTCTCCAGCCCAGTCTGTCCAATCTCTCTCCATCGCCAACACTCTCCAGCTCAGTCTGTCCAATCTCTCTCCCTCGCCAACACTCTCCAGCCCAGTCTGTCCAATCTCTCTCCCTCGCCAACACTCTCCAGCCCAGTCTGTCCAATCTCTCTCCATCGCCAACACTCTCCAGCCCAGTCTGTCCAATCTCTCTCCCTCGCCAACACTCTCCAGCCCAGCCTGTCCAATCTCTCTCCATCGCCAACACTCTCCAGCCCAGTCTGTCCAATCTCTCTCCCTCGCCAACACTCTCCAGCCCAGTCTGTCCAATCTCTCTCCCTCGCCAACACTCTCCAGCCCAGTCTGTCCAATCTCTCTCCATCGCCAACACTCTCCAGCCCAGTCTGTCCAATCTCTCTCCATCGCCAACACTCTCCAGCCCAGTCTGTCCAATCTCTCTCCATCGCCAACACTCTCCAGCCCAGTGTGTCCAATCTCTCTCCCTCGCCAACACTCTCCAGCCCAGTCTGTCCAATCTCTCTCCATCGCCAACACTCTCCAGCCCAGTCTGTCCAATCTCTCTCCATCGCCAACACTCTCCAGCCCAGTCTGTCCAATCTCTCTCCATCGCCAACACTCTCCAGCCCAGTCTGTCCAATCTCTCTCCATCGCCAACACTCTCCAGCCCAGACTGTCCAATCTCTCTCCATCGCCAACACTCTCCAGCCCAGTCTGTCCAATCTCTCTCCATCGCCAACACTCTCCAGCTCAGTCTGTCCAATCTCTCTCCATCGCCAACACTCTCCAGCCCAGTCTGTCCAATCTCTCTCCCTCGCCAACACTCTCCAGCCCAGTCTGTCCAATCTCTCTCCCTCGCCAACACTCTCCAGCCCAGACTGTCCAATCTCCATCGCCAACACTCCCCAGCCCAGTCTGTCCAATCTCTCTCCCTCGCCAACACTCTCCTTCCCAATCTGTCCAATCCATCTCCCTCGCCAACACTCTCCAGCCCAGTCTGTCCAATCTCTCTCCCTCGCCAACACTCTCCAGCTCAGTCTGTCCAATCTCCCTCGCCAACACTCTCCAGCCCAGTCTGCCCAATCTCTCTCCATCGCCAACACTCTCCAGCCCAGTCTGTCCAATCTCCATCGCCAACACTCTCCAGCCCAGTCTGTCCAATCTCTCTCCCTCGCCAACACTCTCCAGCCTAGTCTGTCCAATCTCTCTCCCTCGCCAACACTCTCCAGCCTAGTCTGTCCAATCTCTCTCCCTCGCCAACACTCTCCAGCCCAGTCTGTCCAATCTCTCTCCCTCGCCAACACTCTCCAGCGCAGTCTGTCCAATCTCTCTCCATCGCCAACACTCTCCAGCCCAGTCTGTCCAATCTCTCTCCATCGCCAACACTCTCCAGCCCAGTCTGCCCAATCTCTCTCCATCGCCAACACTCTCCAGCCCAGTCTGTCCAATCTCTCTCCATCGCCAACACTCTCCAGCCCAGTCTGTCCAATCTCTCTCCCTCGCCAACACTCTCCAGCCCAGTCTGTCCAATCTCTCTCCCTCGCCAACACTCTCCAGCCCAGTCTGTCCAATCTCTCTCCATCGCCAACACTCTCCAGCCCAGTCTGTCCAATCTCTCTCCATCGCCAACACTCTCCAGCTCAGTCTGTCCAATCTCTCTCCCTCGCCAACACTCTCCAGCCCAGTCTGTCCAATCTCTCTCCCTCGCCAACACTCTCCAGCCCAGTCTGTCCAATCTCCATCGCCAACACTCTCCAGCTCAGTCTGTCCAATCTCTCTCCCTCGCCAACACTCTCCAGCCCAGTCTGTCCAATCTCTCTCCCTCGCCAACACTCCCCAGCCCAGTCTGTCCAATCTCTCTCCATCGCCAACACTCTCCAGCACAGTCTGTCCAATCTCTCTCCCTCGCCAACACTCTCCAGCCCAGTCTGTCCAATCTCTCTCCCTCGCCAACACTCTCCAGCCCAGTCTGTCCAATCTCTCTCCATCGCCAACACTCTCCAGCCCAGTCTGTCCAATCTCTCTCCCTCGCCAACACTCTCCAGCCCAGTCTGTCCAATCTCTCTCCCTCGCCAACACTCTCCTTCCCAGTCTGTCCAATCTCTCTCCATCGCCAACACTCTCCAGCACAGTCTGTCCAATCTCTCTCCCTCGCCAACACTCTCCAGCCCAGTCTGTCCAATCTCTCTCCCTCGCCAACACTCTCCAGCCGAGTCTGTCCAATCTCTCTCCCTCGCCAACACTCTCCAGCCCAGTCTGTCCAATCTCTCTCCATCGCCAACACTCTCCAGCCCAGTCTGTCCAATCTCTCTCCCTCGCCAACACTCTCCAGCCCAGTCTGTCCAATCTCTCTCCCTCGCCAACACTGTCCAGCCCAGTCTGTCCAATCTCTCTCCATCGCCAACACTCTCCAGCCCAGTCTGTCCAATCTCTCTCCATCGCCAACACTCTCCAGCCCAGTCTGTCCAATCTCTCTCCCTCGCCAACACTCTCCAGCCCAGTCTGTCCAATCTCTCTCCATCGCCAACACTCTCCAGCCCAGTCTGTCCAATCTCTCTCCATCGCCAACACTCTCCAGCCCAGTCTGTCCAATCTCTCTCCATCGCCAACACTCTCCAGCCCAGACTGCCCAATCTCTCTCCATCGCCAACACTCTCCAGCCCAGTCTGTCCAATCTCTCTCCATCGCCAACACTCTCCAGCCCAGACTGCCCAATCTCTCTCCATCGCCAACACTCTCCAGCCCAGTCTGTCCAATCTCTCTCCATCGCCAACACTCTCCAGCGCAGTCTGTCCAATCTCTCTCCCTCGCCAACACTCTCCAGCCCAGACTGTCCAATCTCTCTCCCTCGCCAACACTCTCCAGCCCAGTCTGTCCAATCTCTCTCCCTCGCCAACACTCTCCAGCCCAGTCTGTCCAATCTCTCTCCATCGCCAACACTCTCCAGCCCAGTCTGTCCAATCTCTCTCCCTCGCCAACACTCTCCAGCCCAGTCTGTCCAATCTCTCTCCCTCGCCAACACTCTCCAGCCCAGTCTGTCCAATCTCTCTCCATCGCCAACACTCTCCAGCGCAGTCTGTCCAATCTCTCTCCCTCGCCAACACTCTCCAGCCCAGTCTGTCCAATCTCTCTCCCTCGCCAACACTCTCCAGTCCAGTCTGTCCAATCTCTCTCCATCGCCAACACTCTCCAGCCCAGTCTGTCCAATCTCTCTCCATCGCCAACACTCTCCAGCCCAGTCTGTCCAATCTCCATCGCCAACACTCTCCAGCCCAGTCTGTCCAATCTCTCTCCCTCGCCAACACTCTCCAGCGCAGTCTGTCCAATCTCTCTCCATCGCCAACACTCTCCAGCCCAGTCTGTCCAATCTCCATCGCCAACACTCTCCAGCGCAGTCTGTCCAATCTCTCTCCCTCGCCAACACTCTCCAGCCCAGTCTGTCCAATCTCTCTCCCTCGCCAACACTCTCCAGTCCAGTCTGTCCAATCTCTCTCCCTCGCCAACACTCTCCAGCGCAGTCTGTCCAATCTCTCTCCATCGCCAACACTCTCCAGCCCAGTCTGTCCAATCTCCATCGCCAACACTCTCCAGCCCAGTCTGTCCAATCTCTCTCCATCGCCAACACTCTCCAGCGCAGTCTGTCCAATCTCTCTCCATCGCCAACACTCTCCAGCCCAGTCTGTCCAATCTCCATCGCCAACACTCTCCAGCCCAGTCTGTCCAATCTCTCTCCCTCGCCAACACTCTCCAGCCCAGTCTGTCCAATCTCTCTCCCTCGCCAACACTCTCCAGCCCAGACTGTCCAATCTCTCTCCATCGCCAACACTCTCCAGCCCAGTCTGTCCAATCTCTCTCCCTCGCCAACACTCTCCAGCCCAGTCTGCCCAATCTCTCTCCATCGCCAACACTCTCCAGCCCAGTCTGTCCAATCTCTCTCCCTCGCCAACACTCTCCAGCCCAGTCTGTCCAATCTCTCTCCCTCGCCAACACTCTCCAGCCCAGTCTGTCCAATCTCTCTCCCTCGCCAACACTCTCCAGCCCAGTCTGTCTAATCTCTCTCCCTCGCCAACACTCTCCAGCCCAGTCTGTCCAATCTCTCTCCCTCGCCAACACTCTCCAGCCCAGACTGTCCAATCTCTCTCCATCGCCAACACTCTCCAGCCCAGTCTGTCCAATCTCTCTCCCTCGCCAACACTCTCCAGCCCAGTCTGTCCAATCTCTCTCCATCGCCAACACTCTCCAGCCCAGTCTGTCCAATCTCTCTCCATCGCCAACACTCTCCAGCCCAGTCTGTCCAATCTCTCTCCCTCGCCAACACTCTCCAGCCCAGTCTGTCCAATCTCTCTCCCTCGCCAACACTCTCCAGCCCAGTCTGTCCAATCTCTCTCCCTCGCCAACACTCTCCAGCTCAGTCTGTCCAATCTCTCTCCATCGCCAACACTCTCCAGCCCAGTCTGTCCAATCTCTCTCCCTCGCCAACACTCTCCAGCCCAGTCTGTCCAATCTCTCTCCATCGCCAACACTCTCCAGCCCAGTCTGCCCAATCTCTCTCCCTCGCCAACACTCTCCAGCCCAGACTGTCCAATCTCTCTCCCTCGCCAACACTCTCCAGCCCAGTCTGTCCAATCTCTCTCCCTCGCCAACACTCTCCAGCCCAGTCTGTCCAATCTCTCTCCCTCGCCAACACTCTCCAGCCCAGTCTGTCCAATCTCTCTCCCTCGCCAACACTCTCCAGCCCAGTCTGTCCAATCTCTCTCCCTCGCCAACACTCTCCAGCTCAGTCTGTCCAATCTCTCTCCCTCGCCAACACTCTCCAGCCCAGTCTGTCCAATCTCTCTCCCTCGCCAACACTCTCCAGCCCAGTCTGTCCAATCTCTCTCCCTCGCCAACACTCTCCAGCCCAGTCTGTCTAATCTCTCTCCCTCGCCAACACTCTCCAGCCCAGTCTGTCCAATCTCTCTCCCTCGCCAACACTCTCCAGCCCAGTCTGTCCAATCTCTCTCCCTCGCCAACACTCTCCAGCCCAGACTGTCCAATCTCCCTCCATCGCCAACACTCTCCAGCCCAGTCTGTCTAATCTCTCTCCCTCGCCAACACTCTCCAGCCCAGTCTGTCCAATCTCTCTCCATCGCCAACACTCTCCAGCCCAGTCTGTCCAATCTCTCTCCCTCGCCAACACTCTCCAGCCCAGTCTGTCCAATCTCTCTCCCTCGCCAACACTCTCCAGCCCAGTCTGTCCAATCTCTCTCCCTCGCCAACACTCTCCAGCTCAGTCTGTCCAATCTCTCTCCATCGCCAACACTCTCCAGCCCAGTCTGTCCAATCTCTCTCCCTCGCCAACACTCTCCAGCCCAGTCTGTCCAATCTCTCTCCATCGCCAACACTCTCCAGCCCAGTCTGCCCAATCTCTCTCCCTCGCCAACACTCTCCAGCCCAGACTGTCCAATCTCTCTCCCTCGCCAACACTCTCCAGCCCAGTCTGTCCAATCTCTCTCCCTCGCCAACACTCTCCAGCCCAGTCTGTCCAATCTCTCTCCCTCGCCAACACTCTCCAGCTCAGTCTGTCCAATCTCTCTCCATCGCCAACACTCTCCAGCCCAGTCTGTCCAATCTCTCTCCCTCGCCAACACTCTCCAGCCCAGTCTGTCCAATCTCTCTCCCTCGCCAACACTCTCCAGCCCAGTCTGTCCAATCTCTCTCCCTCGCCAACACTCTCCAGCCCAGACTGTCCAATCTCCCTCCATCGCCAACACTCTCCAGCCCAGTCTGTCTAATCTCTCTCCCTCGCCAACACTCTCCAGCCCAGTCTGTCCAATCTCTCTCCATCGCCAACACTCTCCAGCCCAGTCTGTCCAATCTCTCTCCATCGCCAACACTCTCCAGCCCAGTCTGTCCAATCTCTCTCCATCGCCAACACTCTCCAGCCCAGTCTGTCCAATCTCTCTCCATCGCCAACACTCTCCAGCCCAGTCTGTCCAATCTCTCTCCATCGCCAACACTCTCCAGCCCAGTCTGTCCAATCTCTCTCCCTCGCCAACACTCTCCAGCCCAGTCTGTCCAATCTCTCTCCCTCGCCAACACTCTCCAGCGCAGTCTGTCCAATCTCTCTCCCTCGCCAACACTCTCCAGCCCAGTCTGTCCTATCTCTCTCCCTCGCCAACACTCTCCAGCCCAGTCTGTCCAATCTCTCTCCCTCGCCATCACTCTCCAGCTCAGTCTGTCCAATCTCTCTCCATCGCCAACACTCTCCAGCCCAGTCTGTCCAATCTCTCTCCCTCGCCAACACTCTCCAGCCCAGTCTGTCCAATCTCTCTCCATCGCCAACACTCTCCAGCCCAGTCTGCCCAATCTCTCTCCCTCGCCAACACTCTCCAGCCCAGTCTGTCCAATCTCTCTCCCTCGCCAACACTCTCCAGCCCAGTCTGTCCAATCTCTCTCCCTCGCCAACACTCTCCAGCTCAGTCTGTCCAATCTCTCTCCCTCGCCAACACTCTCCAGCCCAGTCTGTCCAATCTCTCTCCCTCGCCAACACTCTCCAGCCCAGTCTGTCCAATCTCTCTCCATCGCCAACACTCTCCAGCCCAGTCTGTCCAATCTCTCTCCCTCGCCAACACTCTCCAGCCCAGACTGTCCAATCTCTCTCCCTCGCCAACACTCTCCAGCCCAGTCTGTCCAATCTCTCTCCCTCGCCAACACTCTCCAGCCCAGTCTGTCCAATCTCTCTCCATCGCCAACACTCTCCAGCCCAGTCTGTCCAATCTCTCTCCCTCGCCAACACTCTCCAGCCCAGTCTGTCCAATCTCCATCGCCAACACTCTCCAGCCCAGTCTGTCCAATCTCTCTCCCTCGCCAACACTCTCCAGCCCAGTCTGTCCAATCTCTCTCCCTCGCCAACACTCTCCAGCACAGTCTGTCCAATCTCTCTCCATCGCCAACACTCTCCAGCCCAGTCTGTCCAATCTCTCTCCCTCGCCAACACTCTCCAGCCCAGACTGTCCAATCTCCATCGCCAACACTCTCCAGCGCAGTCTGTCCAATCTCCATCGCCAACACTCTCCAGCCCAGTCTGTCCAATCTCTCTCCATCGCCAACACTCTCCAGCCCAGTCTGTCCAATCTCTCTCCATCGCCAACACTCTCCAGCCCAGTCTGTCCAATCTCTCTCCCTCGCCAACACTCTCCAGCCCAGTCTATCCAATCTCTCTCCCTCGCCAACACTCTCCAGCCCAGTCTGTCCAATCTCTCTCCATCGCCAACACTCTCCAGCCCAGACTGTCCAATCTCTCTCCCTCGCCAACACTCTCCAGCCCAGTCTGTCCAATCTCTCTCCATCGCCAACACTCTCCAGCACAGTCTGTCCAATCTCTCTCCCTCGCCAACACTCTCCAGCCCAGTCTGTCCAATCTCTCTCCATCGCCAACACTCTCCAGCACAGTCTGTCCAATCTCTCTCCCTCGCCAACTCTCTCCAGCCCAGTCTGTCCAATCTCTCTCCCTCGCCAACACTCTCCAGCCCAGTCTGTCCAATCTCTCTCCATCGCCAACACTCTCCAGCCCAGACTGTCCAATCTCTCTCCCTCGCCAACACTCTCCAGCCCAGTCTGTCCAATCTCTCTCCATCGCCAACACTCTCCAGCCCAGTCTGTCCAATCTCTCTCCATCGCCAACACTCTCCAGCCCAGTCTGTCCAATCTCTCTCCATCGCCAACACTCTCCAGCCCAGACTGTCCAATCTCTCTCCCTCGCCAACACTCTCCAGCCCAGTCTGTCCAATCTCTTTCCATCGCCAACACTCTCCAGCACAGTCTGTCCAATCTCTCTCCATCGCCAACACTCTCCAGCCCAGACTGTCCAATCTCTCTCCATCGCCAACACTCTCCAGCCCAGTCTGTCCAATCTCTCTCCCTCGCCAACACTCTCCAGTCCAGTCTGTCCAATCTCTCTCCCTCGCCAACACTCTCCAGTCCAGTCTGTCCAATCTCTCTCCCTCGCCAACACTCTCCAGCCCAGTCTGTCCAATCTCTCTCCATCGCCAACACTCTCCAGCCCAGTCTGTCCAATCTCTCTCCCTCGCCAACACTCTCCAGTCCAGTCTGTCCAATCTCTCTCCCTCGCCAACACTCTCCAGTCCAGTCTGTCCAATCTCTCTCCATCGCCAACACTCTCCAGCCCAGACTGTCGAATCTCTCTCCCTCGCCAACACTCTCCAGTCCAGTCTGTCCAATCTCTCTCCCTCGCCAACACTCTCCAGCCCAGTCTGTCCAATCTCTCTCCATCGCCAACACTCTCCAGCCCAGACTGTCCAATCTCTCTCCCTCGCCAACACTCTCCAGTCCAGTCTGTCCAATCTCTCTCCCTCGCCAACACTCTCCAGCCCAGACTGTCCAATCTCTCTCCATCGCCAACACTCTCCAGCCCAGACTGTCCAATCTCCCTCGCCAACACTCTCCAGCCCAGTCTGTCCAATCTCTCTCCATCGCCAACACTCTCCAGCCCAGACTGTCCAATCTCTCTCCATCGCCAACACTCTCCAGCCCAGACTGTCCAATCTCTCTCCCTCGCCAACACTCTCCAGCCCAGTCTGTACAATCTCTCTCCCTCGCCAACACTCTCCAGTCCAGTCTGTCCAATCTCTCTCCCTCGCCAACACTCTCCAGCCCAGTCTGTCCAATCTCTCTCCCTCGCCAACACTCCCCAGCCCAGTCTGTCCAATCTCTCTCCATCGCCAACACTCTCCAGCCCAGTCTGTCCAATCTCTCTCCCTCGCCAACACTCTCCAGCCCAGACTGTCCAATCTCTCTCCCTCGCCAACACTCTCCAGCCCAGTCTGTCCAATCTCTCTCCATCGCCAACACTCCCCAGCCCAGTCTGTCCAATCTCTCTCCCTCGCCAACACTCTCCAGCCCAGTCTGTCCAATCTCTCTCCCTCGCCAACACTCTCCAGCCCAGTCTGTCCAATCTCTCTCCCTCGCCAACACTCTCCAGCCCAGACTGTCCAATCTCTCTCCCTCGCCAACACTCTCCAGCCCAGACTGTCCAATCTCTCTCCCTCGCCAACACTCTCCAGCCCAGTCTGTCCAATCTCTCTCCCTCGCCAACACTCTCCAGCCCAGTCTGTCCAATCTCTCTCCCTCGCCAACACTCTCCAGCCCAGACTGTCCAATCTCTCTCCCTCGCCAACACTCTCCAGCCCAGACTGTCCAATCTCTCTCCATCGCCAACACTCTCCAGCCAAACTGTCCAATCTCTCTCCATCGCCAACACTCTCCAGCCCAGTCTGTCCAATCTCTCTCCCTCGCCAACACTCTCCAGCCCAGTCTGTCCAATCTCTCTCCATCGCCAACACTCTCCAGCCCAGTCTGTCCAATCTCTCTCCCTCGCCAACACTCTCCAGCCCAGTCTGTCCAATCTCTCTCCCTCGCCAACACTCTCCAGCCCAGTCTGTCCAATCTCTCTCCATCGCCAACACTCTCCAGCCCAGTCTGTCCAATCCCCCTCGCCAACACTCTCCAGCCCAGTCTGTCCAATCTCTCTCCCTCGCCAACACTCTCCAGCCCAGTCTGTCCAATCTCTCTCCCTCGCCAACACTCTCCAGCTCAGTCTGTCCAATCTCTCTCCCTCGCCAACACTCCCCAGCCCAGTCTGTCCAATCTCTCTCCCTCGCCAACACTCTCCAGCCCAGTCTGTCCAATCCCCCTCGCCAACACTCTCCAGCCCAGTCTGTCCAATCTCTCTCCCTCGCCAACACTCTCCAGCCCAGTCTGTCCAATCTCTCTCCCTCGCCAACACTCTCCAGCCCAGTCTGTCCAATCTCTCTCCCTCGCCAACACTCTCCAGCCCGGTCTGTCCAATCTCTCTCCATCGCCAACACTCTCCAGCCCAGTCTGTCCAATCTCCATCGCCAACACTCTCCAGCCTAGTCTGTCCAATCTCCATCGCCAACACTCTCCAGCCTAGTCTGTCAAATCTCTCTCCCTCGCCAACACTCTCCAGCCCAGTCTGTCCAATCTCTCTCCCTCGCCAACACTCTCCAGCCCAATCTGTCCAATCTCTCTCCCTCGCCAACACTCTCCAGCCCAGCCTGTCCAATCTCTCTCCATCGCCAACACTCTTCAGCCCAGTCTGCCCAATCTCTCTCCATCGCCAACACTCTCCAGCCCAGTCTGTCCAATCTCTCTCCCTCGCCAACACTCTCCAGCCCAGTCTGTCCAATCTCTCTCCATCGCCAACACTCTCCAGCTCAGTCTGTCCAATCTCTCTCCCTCGCCAACACTCTCCAGCCCAGTCTGTCCAATCTCTCTCCATCGTCAACACTCTCCAGCCCAGTCTGTCCAATCTCTCTCCCTCGCCAACACTCTCCAGCCCAGTCTGTCCAATCTCTCTCCATCGTCAACACTCTCCAGCTCAGTCTGTCCAATCTCTCTCCCTCTCCAACACTCTCCAGCCCAGTCTGTCCAATCTCTCTCCATCGTCAACACTCTCCAGCCCAGTCTGTCCAATCTCTCTCCATCGCGAACACTCTCCAGCCCAGTCTGTCCAATCTCTCTCCCTCGCCAACACTCTCCAGCACAGTCTGTCCAATCTCTCTCCATCGCCAACACTCTCCAGCCCGGTCTGTCCAATCTCTCTCCATCGCCAACACTCTCCAGCTCAGTCTGTCCAATCTCTCTCCATCGCCAACACTCTCCAGCTCAGTCTGTCCAATCTCTCTCCCTCGCCAACACTCTCCAGCCCAGTCTGTCCAATCTCTCTCCATCGTCAACACTCTCCAGCCCAGTCTGTCCAATCTCTCTCCATCGCCAACACTCTCCAGCCCAGCCTGTCCAATCTCTCTCCCTCGCCAACACTCTCCAGCCCAGACTGTCCAATCTCTCTCCCTCGCCAACACTCTCCAGCTCAGTCTGTCCAATCTCTCTCCCTCGCCAACGCTCTCCAGCCCAGCCTGTCCAATCTCTCTCCCTCGCCAACACTCTCCAGCCTAGTCTGTCCAATCTCTCTCCCTCGCCAACGCTCTCCAGCCCAGACTGTCCAATCTCTCTCCCTCGCCAACGCTCTCCAGCTCAGTCTGTCCAATCTCCCTCGCCAACACTCTCCAGCCCAGTCTGTCCAATCTCTCTCCCTCGCCAACACTCTCCAGCCCAGTCTGTCCAATCTCTCTCCCTCGCCAACACTCTCCAGCCCAGTCTGCCCAATCTCTCTCCCTTGCCAACACTCTCCAGCCTAGTCTGTCCAATCTCTCTCCCTTGCCAACACTCTCCAGCCCAGTCTGTCCAATCTCTCTCCCTTGCCAACACTCTCCAGCCTAGTCTGTCCAATCTCTCTCCATCGCCAACACTCTCCAGCCCAGTCTGTCCAATCTCTCTCCCTCGCCAACACTCTCCAGCCCAGTCTGTCCAATCTCTCTCCCTCGCCAACACTCTCCAGCTCAGTCTGTCCAATCTCTCTCCATCGCCAACACTCTCCAGCCCAGTGTGTCCAATCTCTCTCCATCGCCAACACTCTCCAGCCCAGTCTGTCCAATCTCTCTCCCTCGCCAACACTCTCCAGCCCAGTCTGTCCAATCTCTCTCCCTCGCCAACACTCTCCAGCCGTCTGCCCAATCTCTCTCCCTCGCCAACACTCTCCAGCCCAGTCTGTCCAATCTCTCTCCCTCGCCAACACTCTCCAGCCCAGTCTGTCCAATCTCCCTCGCCAACACTCTCCAGCTCAGTCTGTCCAATCTCTCTCCCCCGCCAACACTCTCCAGCCCAGTCTGTCCAATCTCTCTCCATCGCCAACACTCTCCAGCCCAGTCTGCCCAATCTCTCTCCCTCGCCAACACTCTCCAGCCCAGACTGTCCAATCTCTCTCCATCGCCAACACTCTCCAGCCCAGACTGTCCAATCTCTCTCCCTCGCCAACACTCTCCAGCTCAGTCTGTCCAATCTCTCTCCTTCACCAACACTCTCCAGCCCAGTCTGTCCAATCTCTCTCCATCGCCAACACTCTCCAGCCCAGACTGTCCAATCTCTCTCCATCGCCAACACTCTCCAGCCCAGACTGTCCAATCTCTCTCCATCGCCAACACTCTCCAGCCCAGCCTGTCCAATCTCTCTCCATCGCCAACACTCTCCAGCCCAGTCTGTCCAATCTCTCTCCCTCGCCAACACTCTCCAGCCCAGTCTGTCCAATCTCTCTCCATCGCCAACACTCTCCAGCCCAGACTGTCCAATCTCTCTCCATCGCCAACACTCTCCAGCCCAGCCTGTCCAATCTCTCTCCCTCGCCAACACTCTCCAGCCCAGTCTGTCCAATCTCTCTCCATCGCCAACACTCTCCAGCCCAGTCTGTCCAATCTCTATCCCTCGCCAACACTCTCCAGCTCAGTCTGTCCAATCTCTCTCCCTCGCCAACACTCTCCAGCCCAGACTGTCCAATCTCTCTCCCTCGCCAACACTCTCCAGCCCAGACTGTCCAATCTCTCTCCATCGCCAACACTCTCCAGCCCAGTCTGTCCAATCTCTCTCCCTCGCCAACACTCTCCAGCCCAGTCTGTCCAATCTCTCTCCCTCGCCAACACTCTCCAGCCCAGTCTGTCCAATCTCTCTCCCTCGCCAACACTCTCCAGCCCAGTCTGTCCAATCTCTCTCCATCGCCAACACTCTCCAGCCCAGTCTGTCCAATCTCTCTCCATCGCCAACACTCTCCAGCCCAGTCTGTCCAATCTCTCTCCATCGCCAACACTCTCCAGCCCAGTCTGTCCAATCTCTCTCCATCGCCAACACTCTCCAGCCCAGTCTGTCCAATCTCTCTCCATCGCCAACACTCTCCAGCCCAGTGTGTCCAATCTCTCTCCCTCGCCAACACTCTCCAGCCCAGTCTGTCCAATCTCTCTCCCTCGCCAACACTCTCCAGCCCAGACTGTCCAATCTCTCTCCCTCGCCAACACTCTCCAGCCCAGTCTGTCCAATCTCTCTCCCTCGCCAACACTCTCCAGCTCAGTCTGTCCAATCTCTCTCCCTCGCCAACACTCTCCAGCCCAGACTGTCCAATCTCTCTCCCTCGCCAACACTCTCCAGCCCAGTCTGCCCAATCTCTCTCCCTCGCCAACACTCTCCAGCCCAGTCTGTCCAATCTCTCTCCCTCGCCAACACTCTCCAGCCCAGTCTGTCCAATCTCTCTCCCTCGCCAACACTCTCCAGCCCAGTCTGTCCAATCTCTCTCCCTCGCCAACACTCTCCAGCCCAGTCTGTCCAATCTCTCTCCCTCGCCAACACTCTCCAGCTCAGTCTGTCCAATCTCTCTCCCTCGCCAACACTCTCCAGCCCAGTCTGTCCAATCTCTCTCCCTCGCCAACACTCTCCAGCTCAGTCTGTCCAATCTCTCTCCCTCGCCAACACTCTCCAGCCCAGTCTGTCCAATCTCTCTCCATCGCCAACACTCTCCAGCCCAGTCTGCCCAATCTCTCTCAATCGCCAACACTCTCCAGCCCAGTCTGTCCAATCTCTCTCCCTCGCCAACACTCTCCATCCCGGTCTGTCCAATCTCTCTCCATCGCCAACACTCTCCAGCCCAGTCTGCCCAATCTCTCTCCATCGCCAACACTCTCCAGCCCAGTCTGTCCAATCTCTCTCCCTCGCCAACACTCTCCAGCCCAGTCTGTCCAATCTCTCTCCCTCGCCAACACTCTCCATCCCGGTCTGCCCAATCTCTCTCCATCGCCAACACTCTCCAGCCCAGACTGTCCAATCTCTCTCCATCGCCAACACTCTCCAGCCCAGTCTGTCCAATCTCTCTCCCTCGCCAACACTCTCCAGCCCAGTCTGTCCAATCTCTCTCCCTCGCCAAAACTCTCCAGCCCAGTCTGTCCAATCTCTCTCCATCGCCAACACTCTCCAGCTCAGTCTGTCCAATCTCTCTCCCTCGCCAACACTCTCCAGCCCAGTCTGTCCAATCTCTCTCCATCGCCAACACTCTCCAGCCCAGTCTGTCCAATCTCTCTCCCTCGCCAACACTCTCCAGCCCAGACTGTCCAATCTCTCTCCATCGCCAACACTCCCCAGCGCAGTCTGTCCAATCTCTCTCCATCGCCAACACTCTCCAGCCGAGTCTGTCCAATCTCTCTCCCTCGCCAACACTCTCCAGCCCAGTCTGTCCAATCTCTCTCCCTCGCCAACACTCTCCAGCCCAGTCTGTCCAATCTCTCTCCATCGCCAACACTCTCCAGCTCAGTCTGTCCAATCTCTCTCCCTCGCCAACACTCTCCAGCCCAGTCTGTCCAATCTCTCTCCCTCGCCAACACTCTCCAGTCCAGTCTGTCCAATCTCCCTCCCTCGCCAACACTCTCCAGCCCAATCTGTCCAATCTCTCTCCCTCGCCAACCCTCTCCAGCCCAGTCTGTCCAATCTCTCTCCCTCGCCAACACTCTCCAGCTCAGTCTGTCCAATCTCTCTCCATCGCCAACACTCTCCAGCCCAGACTGTCCAATCTCTCTCCATCGCCAACACTCTCCAGCCCAGTCTATCCAATCTCTCTCCCTCGCCAACACTCCCCAGCCCAGTCTGTCCAATCTCTCTCCATCGCCAACACTCTCCAGCCCAGTCTGTCCAATCTCTCTCCCTCGCCAACACTCCCCAGCCCAGTCTGTCCAATCTCTCTCCCTCGCCAACACTCTCCAGCACAGTCTGTCCAATCTCTCTCCCTCGCCAACCCTCTCCAGCCCAGTCTGTCCAATCTCTCTCCCTCGCCAACACTCTCCAGCTCAGTCTGTCCAATCTCTCTCCATCGCCAACACTCTCCAGTGCAGTCTGTCCAATCTCTCTCCATCGCCAACACTCTCCAGCCCAGTCTATCCAATCTCTCTCCCTCGCCAACAGTCTCCAGCCCAGTCTGTCCAATCTCTCTCCATCGCCAACACTCTCCAGCCCAGTCTGTCCAATCTCTCTCCCTCGCCATCACTCTCCTTCCCAATCTGCCCAATCTCTCTCCCTCGCCAACACTCTCCAGCCCAGTCTATCCAATCTCTCTCCCTCGCCAACACTCTCCAGCCCAGTCTGCCCAATCTCTCTCCCTCGCCAACACTCTCCAGCCCAGTCTGCCCAATCTCTCTCCCTCGCCAACACTCTCCAGCCCAGTCTGTCCAATCTCTCTCCCTCGCCAACACTCTCCAGCCCAGTCTGTCCAATCTCTCTCCCTCGCCAACACTCTCCAGCACAGCCTGTCCAATCTCTCTCCCTTGCCAACACTCTCCAGCCCAGTCTGTCCAATCTCTCTCCATCGCCAACACTCTCCAGCCCTGTCTGTCCAATCTCTCTCCCTCGCCAACACTCTCCAGCACAGCCTGTCCAATCTCTCTCCCTTGCCAACACTCTCCAGCCCAGTCTGTCCAATCTCTCTCCATCGCCAACACTCTCCAGCCCAGTCTGTCCAATCTCTCTCCCTCGCCAACACTCTCCAGCTCAGTCTGTCCAATCTCTCTCCCTCGCCAACACTCTCCAGCCCAGTCTGTCCAATCTCTCTCCCTCGCCAACACTCTCCAGCTCAGTCTGTCCAATCTCTCTCCCTCGCCAACACTCTCCAGCTCAGTCTGTCCAATCTCTCTCCATCGCCAACACTCTCCAGCACAGTCTGTCCAATCTCTCTCCATCGCCAACACTCTCCAGCTCAGTCTGTCCAATCTCTCTCCCTCGCCAACACTCTCCAGCACAGTCTGTCCAATCTCTCTCCATCGCCAACACTCCCCAGCCCAGTCTGTCCAATCTCTCTCCCTCGCCATCACTCTCCTTCCCAATCTGCCCAATCTCTCTCCCTCGCCAACACTCTCCAGCCCAGTCTATCCAATCTCTCTCCCTCGCCAACACTCTCCAGCCCAGTCTGTCCAATCTCTCTCCCTCGCCAACACTCTCCAGCCCAGTCTGTCCAATCTCTCTCCATCGCCAACACTCTCCAGCCCAGTCTGTCCAATCTCTCTCCCTCGCCAACACTCTCCAGCCTAGTCTGTCCAATCTCTCTCCATCGCCAACACTCTCCAGCCCAGTCTGTCCAATCTCTCTCCCTCGCCAACACACTCCAGCCCAGTCTGTCCAATCTCTCTCCCTCGCCAACACTCTCCAGCCTAGTCTGTCCAATCTCTCTCCATCGCCAACACTCTCCAGCCTAGTCTGTCCAATCTCTCTCCATCGCCAACACTCTCCAGCCCAGTCTGTCCAATCTCTCTCCCTCGCCAACACACTCCAGCCCAGTCTGTCCAATCTCTCTCCATCGCCAACACTCTCCAGCCCAGTCTGTCCAATCTCTCTCCATCGCCAACACTCTCCAGCTCAGTCTGCCCAATCTCTCTCCCTCGCCAACACTCTCCAGCCCAGACTGTCCAATCTCTCTCCCTCGCCAACACTCTCCAGCCCAGTCTGTCCAATCTCTCTCCCTCGCCAACACTCTCCAGCACAGCCTGTCCAATCTCTCTTTCTTGCCAACACTCTCCAGCCCAGTCTGTCCAATCTCTCTCCCTCGCCAACACTCTCCAGCCCAGTCTGTCCAATCTCTCTCCCTCGCCAACACTCTCCAGCTCAGTCTGTCCAATCTCTCTCCCTCGCCAACACTCTCCAGCTCAGTCTGTCCAATCTCTCTCCATCGCCAACACTCTCCAGCCCAGTCTGTCCAATCTCTCTACATCGCCAACACTCTCCAGCCCAGTCTGTCCAATCTCTCTCCCTCGCCAACACTCTCCAGCCCCGTCTGTCCAATCTCTCTCCCTCGCCAACACTCTCCAGCTCAGTCTGTCCAATCTCTCTCCCTCGCCAACACTCTCCAGCTCAGTCTGTCCAATCTCTCTCCCTCGCCAACACTCTCCAGCGCAGTCTGTCCAATCTCTCTCCCTCGCCAACACTCTCCAGCGCAGTCTGTCCAATCTCTCTCCCTCGCCAACACTCTCCAGCCCAGTCTGTCCAATCTCTCTCCATCGCCAACACTCTCCAGTCCAGTCTGTCCAATCTCTCTCCCTCGCCAACACTCTCCAGCCCAGTCTGTCCAATCTCTCTCCCTCGCCAACACTCTCCAGCCCAGTCTGCCCAATCTCTCTCCCTCGCCAACACTCTCCAGCCCAGTCTGTCCAATCTCTCTCCCTCGCCAACACTCTCCAGCTCAGTCTGTCCAATCTCTCTCCCTCGCCAACACTCTCCAGCCCAGTCTGTCCAATCTCTCTCCCTCGCCAACACTCTCCAGCCCAGTCTGTCCAATCCCTCTCCCTCGCCAACACTCTCCAGCCCAGTCTGTCCAATCTCTCTCCCTCGCCAACACTCTCCAGCCCAGTCTGTCCAATCTCTCTCCATCGCCAACACTCTCCAGCCCAGTCTGTCCAATCTCTCTCCCTCGCCAACACTCTCCATCGCAGTCTGTCCAATCTCTCTCCATCGCCAACACTCTCCAGCCCAGTCTGTCCAATCTCTCTCCCTCGCCAACACTCTCCAGCCCAGTCTGTCCAATCTCTCTCCATCGCCAACACTCTCCAGCCCAGTCTGCCCAATCTCTCTCCCTCGCCAACACTCTCCAGCCCAGTCTGCCCAATCCCTCTCCCTTGCCAACACTCTCCAGCCCAGTCTGCCCAATCTCTCTCCCTCGCCAACACTCTCCAGCCCAGTCTGTCCAATCTCTCTCCCTCGCCAACACTCTCCAGCCCAGTCTGTCCAATCCCTCTCCCTCGCCAACACTCTCCAGCCCAGTCTGTCCAATCTCTCTCCCTCGCCAACACTCTCCAGCCCAGTCTGTCCAATCTCTCTCCATCGCCAACACTCTCCAGCCCAGTCTGTCCAATCTCTCTCCCTCGCCAACACTCTCCATCGCAGTCTGTCCAATCTCTCTCCATCGCCAACACTCTCCAGCCCAGCCTGTCCAATCTCTCTCCATCGCCAACACTCTCCAGCCCAGTCTGTCCAATCTCTCTCCATCGCCAACACTCTCCAGCCCAGTCTGTCCAATCTCTCTCCCTCGCCAACACTCTCCAGCCCAGTCTGTCCAATCTCTCTCCATCGCCAACACTCTCCAGCCCAGTCTGCCCAATCTCTCTCCCTCGCCAACACTCTCCAGCCCAGTCTGCCCAATCCCTCTCCCTTGCCAACACTCTCCAGCCCAGTCTGCCCAATCTCTCTCCCTCGCCAACACTCTCCAGCCCAGTCTGTCCAATCTCTCTCCATCGCCAACACTCTCCAGCCCAGTCTGCCCAATCCCTCTCCCTTGCCAACACTCTCCAGCCCAGTCTGCCCAATCTCTCTCCATCGCCAACACTCCCCAGCCCAGACTGTCCAATCTCTCTCCCTCGCCAACACTCTCCAGCCCAGACTGTCCAATCTCTCTCCCTCGCCAACACTCTCCAGCCCAGTCTGTCCAATCTCTGTCCATCGCCAACACTCTCCAGCCCAGTCTGCCCAATCTCTCTCCATCGCCAACAGTCTCCAGCCCAGTCTGTCCAATCTCTCTCCTTCGCCAACACTCTCCAGCCCAGTCTGTCCAATCTCTCTCCCTCGCCAACACTCTCCAGCCCAGTCTGTCCAATCTCTGTCCATCGCCAACACTCTCCAGCCCAGTCTGCCCAATCTCTCTCCATCGCCAACACTCTCCAGCCCAGTCTGTCCAATCTCTCTCCATCGCCAACACTCTCCAGCCCAGTCTGTCCAATCTCTCTCCCTCGCCAACACTCTCCAGCCCAGTCTGTCCAATCTCTCTCCCTCGCCAACACTCTCCAGCCCAGTCTGCCCAATCTCTCTCCATCGCCAACACTCTCCAGCCCAGTCTGTCCAATCTCTCTCCCTCGCCAACACTCTCCAGCCCAGTCTGTCCAATCTCTCTCCCTCGCCAACACTCTCGAGCCCAGTCTGTCCAATCTCTCTCCATCGCCAACACTCTCCAGCCCAGTCTGCCCAATCTCTCTCCATCGCCAACACTCTCCAGCCCAGTCTGTCCAATCTCTCTCCCTCGCCAACACTCTCCAGCCCAGTCTGTCCAATCTCTCTCCCTCGCCAACACTCTCCAGCCCAGTCTGTCCAATCTCTCTCCCTCGCCAACACTCTCCAGCCCAGTCTGTCCAATCTCTCTCCCTCGCCAACACTCTCCAGCCCAGTCTGTCCAATCTCTCTCCCTCGCCAACACTCTCCAGCCCAGTCTGTCCAATCTCTCTCCCTCGCCCACACTCTCCAGCCCAGACTGTCCAATCTCTCTCCCTCGCCAACACTCTCCAGCCCAGTCTGTCCAATCTCTCTCCATCGCCAACACTCTCCAGCCTAGTCTGTCCAATCTCTCTCCCTCGCCAACACTCTCCAGTCCAGACTGTCCAATCTCTCTCCCTCGCCAACACTCTCCAGCCCAGTCTGTCCAATCTCTCTCCATCGCCAACACTCTCCAGCCCAGTCTGTCCAATCTCTCTCCCTCGCCAACACTCTCCAGCCCAGTCTGTGCAATCTCTCTCCCTCGCCAACACTCTCCAGCCCAGTCTGTCCAATCTCTCTCCCTCGCCAACACTCTCCAGCCCAGTCTGTCCAATCTCTCTCCATCGCCAACACTCTCCAGCCCAGTCTGTCCAATCTCTCTCCATTGCCAACACTCTCCAGCCCAGACTGTCCAATCTCTCTCCCTCGCCCACACTCTCCAGCCCAGTCTGTGCAATCTCTCTCCCTCGCCAACACTCTCCAGCCCAGTCTGTCCAATCTCTCTCCCTCGCCAACACTCTCCAGCCCAGTCTGTCCAATCTCTCTCCATCGCCAACACTCTCCTGCCTAGTCTGTCCAATCTCTCTCCATCGCCAACACTCTCCAGCCCAGTCTGTCCAATCTCTCTCCATCGCCAACACTCTCCAGCCCAGTCTGTCCAATCTCCATCGCCAACACTCTCCAGCCCAGTCTGTCCAATCTCTCTCCCTCGCCAACACTCTCCAGCCCAGTCTGTCCAATCTCTCTCCCTCGCCAACACTCTCCAGCCCAGTCTGTCCAATCTCTCTCCCTCGCCAACACTCTCCAGCCCAGCCTGTCCAATCTCTCTCCCTCGCCAACACTCTCCAGCCCAGTCTGTCCAATCTCTCTCCCTCGCCAACACTCTCCAGCCCAGTCTGTCCAATCTATCTCCCTCGCCAACACTCTCCAGCGCAGTCTGTCCAATCTCTCTCCCTCGCCAACACTCTCCAGCCCAGACTGTCCAATCTCTCTCCCTCGCCAACACTCTCCAGCGCAGTCTGTCCAATCTCTCTCCCTCGCCAACACTCTCCAGCCCAGTCTGTCCAATCTCTCTCCCTCGCCAACACTCTCCAGCCCAGTCTGTCCAATCTCTCTCCATTGCCAACACTCTCCAGCCCAGACTGTCCAATCTCTCTCCATCGCCAACACTCTCCAGCCCAGTCTGTCCAATCTCTCTCCCTCGCCAACACTCTCCAGCCCAGTCTGTCCAATCTCTCTCCATCGCCAACACTCTCCAGCCCAGTCTGTCCAATCTCTCTCCCTCGCCAACACTCTCCAGCCCAGTCTGTCCAATCTCTCTCCCTCGCCAACACTCTCCAGCCCAGTCTGTCCAATCTCTCTCCCTCGCCAACACTCTCCAGCCCAGTGTGTCCAATCTCTCTCCCTCGCCAACACTCTCCAGCACAGTCTGTCCAATCTCTCTCCCTCGCCAACACTCTCCAGCCCAGACTGTCCAATCTCTCTCCCTCACCAACACTCTCCAGCCCAGTCTGTCCAATCTATCTCCCTCGCCAACACTCTCCAGCCCAGTCTGTCCAATCTCTCTCCCTCGCCAACACTCTCCAGCCCAGTCTGTCCAATCTCTCTCCCTCGCCAACACTCTCCAGCCCAGTCCGTCCAATCTCTCTCCCTCGCCAACACTCTCCAGCCCAGTGTGTCCAATCTCTCTCCATCGCCAACACTCTCCAGCACAGTCTGTCCAATCTCTCTCCCTCGCCAACACTCTCCAGCCCAGTCTGTCCAATCTCTCTCCCTCGCCAACACTCTCCAGCCCAGTCTGTCCAATCTCTCTCCCTCGCCAACACTCTCCAGCCCAGTCTGTCCAATCTCTCTCCCTCGCCAACACTCTCCAGCCCAGTCTGTCCAATCTCTCTCCCTCGCCAACACTCTCCAGCTCAGTCTGTCCAATCTCTCTCCCTCGCCAACACTCTCCAGCCCAGTCTGTCCAATCTCTCTCCCTCGCCAACACTCTCCAGCCCAGTCTGTCCAATCTCTCTCCATCGCCAACACTCTCCAGCCCAGTCTGTCCAATCTCTCTCCCTCGCCAACACTCTCCAGCCCAGTCTGTCCAATCTCCATCGCCAACACTCTCCAGCCCAGTCTGTCCAATCCCTCTCCCTCGCCAACACTCTCCAGCCCAGTCTGTCCAATCTCTCTCCCTCGCCAACACTCTCCAGCCCAGTCTGTCCAATCTCTCTCCCTCGCCAACACTCTCCAGCCCAGTCTGTCCAATCTCTCTCCCTCGCCAACACTCTCCATCGCAGTCTGTCCAATCTCTCTCCATCGCCAACACTCTCCAGCCCAGCCTGTCCAATCTCTCTCCATCGCCAACACTCTCCAGCCCAGTCTGTCCAATCTCTCTCCATCGCCAACACTCTCCAGCCCAGTCTGTCCAATCTCTCTCCCTCGCCAACACTCTCCAGCCCAGTGTGTCCAATCTCTCTCCATCGCCAACACTCTCCAGCCCAGTCTGTCCAATCTCTCTCCATCGCCAACACTCTCCAGCCCAGTCTGTCCAATCTCTCTCCCTCGCCAACACTCTCCAGTCCAGTCTGTCCAATCTCTCTCCATCGCCAACACTCTCCAGCCCAGCCTGTCCAATCTCTCTCCCTCGCCAACACTCTCCAGCCCAGTCTGTCCAATCTCTCTCCATCGCCAACACTCTCCAGCCCAGTCTGTCCAATCTCTCTCCCTCGCCAGCACTCTCCAGCCCAGTCTGTCCAATCTCTCTCCCTCGCCAACACTCTCCAGCCCAGTGTGTCCAATCTCTCTCCATCGCCAACACTCTCCAGCCCAGTCTGTCCAATCTCTCTCCATCGCCAACACTCTCCAGCCCAGTCTGTCCAATCTCTCTCCATCGCCAACACTCTCCAGCCCAGCCTGTCCAATCTCTCTCCCTCGCCAACACTCTCCAGCCCAGTCTGTCCAATCTCTCTCCATCGCCAACACTCTCCAGCCCAGTCTGTCCAATCTCTCTCCATCGCCAACACTCTCCAGCCCAGTCTGTCCAATCTCTCTCCCTCGCCAACACTCTCCTGCCCAGTCTGCCCAATCTCTCTCCCTCTCCAACACTCTCCAGCCCAGTCTGCCCAATCTCTCTCCCTCGCCAACACTCTCCAGCCCAGTCTGTCCAATCTCTCTCCATCGCCAACACTCTCCAGCACAGTCTGTCCAATCTCTCTCCCTCGCCAACACTCTCCTGCCCAGTCTGCCCAATCTCTCTCCCTCTCCAACACTCTCCAGCCCAGTCTGTCCAATCTCTCTCCATCGCCAACACTCTCCAGCCCAGACTGTCCAATCTCTCTCCATCGCCAACACTCTCCAGCCCAGTCTGTCCAATCTCTCTCCATCGCCAACACTCTCCAGCCCAGTCTGTATAATCTCTCTCCCTCGCCAACACTCTCCAGCCCAGTCTGTCCAATCTCTCTCACTCGCCAACACTCTCCAGCCCAGTCTGTCCAATCTCCATCGCCAACACTCTCCAGCCCAGTCTGTCCAATCTCTCTCCATCGCCAACACTCTCCAGCCCAGTCTGTCCAATCTCTCTCCATCGCCAACACTCTCCAGCACAGTCTGTCCAATCTCTCTCCATCGCCAACACTATCCTTCCCAATCTGTCCAATCCCTCTCCATCGCCAACACTCTCCAGCCCGGTCTGTCCAAACTCTCTCCATCGCCAACACTATCCTTCCCAATCTGTCCAATCTCTCTCCCTCGCCAACACTCTCCAGCCCAGTCTGTCCAATCTCTCTCCATCGCCAACACTCTCCAGCCCAGTCTGTCCAATCTCTCTCCATCGCCAACACTATCCTTCCCAATCTGTCCAATCTCTCTCCATCGCCAACACTCTCCAGCCCAGTCTGTCCAATCTCTCTCCATCGCCAACACTATCCTTCCCAATCTGTCGAATCTCTCTCCCTCGCCAACACTCTCCAGCCCAGTCTGTCCAATCTCTCTCCCTCGCCAACACTCTCCAGCCCAGTCTGTCCAATCTCTCTCCCTCGCCAACACTCTCCAGCCCAGTCTGTCCAATCTCTCTCCCTCGCCAACACTCTCCAGCTCAGTCTGTCCAATCTCTCTCCCTCGCCAACACTCTCCAGCCCAGTCTGTCCAATCTCTCTCCATCGCCAACACTCTCCAGCCCAGTCTGTCCAATCTCTCTCCATCGCCAACACTCTCCAGCCCAGTCTGTCCAATCTCTCTCCCTCGCCAACACTCTCCAGCCCAGTCTGTCCAATCTCCATCGCCAACACTCTCCAGCCCAGTCTGTCCAATCCCTCTCCCTCGCCAACACTCTCCAGCCCAGTCTGTCCAATCTCTCTCCCTCGCCAACACTCTCCAGCCCAGTCTGTCCAATCTCTCTCCCTCGCCAACACTCTCCAGCCCAGTCTGTCCAATCTCTCTCCCTCGCCAACACTCTCCATCGCAGTCTGTCCAATCTCTCTCCATCGCCAACACTCTCCAGCCCAGCCTGTCCAATCTCTCTCCATCGCCAACACTCTCCAGCCCAGTCTGTCCAATCTCTCTCCATCGCCAACACTCTCCAGCCCAGTCTGTCCAATCTCTCTCCCTCGCCAACACTCTCCAGCCCAGTGTGTCCAATCTCTCTCCATCGCCAACACTCTCCAGCCCAGTCTGTCCAATCTCTCTCCATCGCCAACACTCTCCAGCCCAGTCTGTCCAATCTCTCTCCCTCGCCAACACTCTCCAGTCCAGTCTGTCCAATCTCTCTCCATCGCCAACACTCTCCAGCCCAGCCTGTCCAATCTCTCTCCCTCGCCAACACTCTCCAGCCCAGTCTGTCCAATCTCTCTCCATCGCCAACACTCTCCAGCCCAGTCTGTCCAATCTCTCTCCCTCGCCAGCACTCTCCAGCCCAGTCTGTCCAATCTCTCTCCCTCGCCAACACTCTCCAGCCCAGTGTGTCCAATCTCTCTCCATCGCCAACACTCTCCAGCCCAGTCTGTCCAATCTCTCTCCATCGCCAACACTCTCCAGCCCAGTCTGTCCAATCTCTCTCCATCGCCAACACTCTCCAGCCCAGCCTGTCCAATCTCTCTCCCTCGCCAACACTCTCCAGCCCAGTCTGTCCAATCTCTCTCCATCGCCAACACTCTCCAGCCCAGTCTGTCCAATCTCTCTCCCTCGCCAACACTCTCCTGCCCAGTCTGCCCAATCTCTCTCCCTCTCCAACACTCTCCAGCCCAGTCTGCCCAATCTCTCTCCCTCGCCAACACTCTCCAGCCCAGTCTGTCCAATCTCTCTCCATCGCCAACACTCTCCAGCACAGTCTGTCCAATCTCTCTCCCTCGCCAACACTCTCCTGCCCAGTCTGCCCAATCTCTCTCCCTCTCCAACACTCTCCAGCCCAGTCTGTCCAATCTCTCTCCATCGCCAACACTCTCCAGCCCAGACTGTCCAATCTCTCTCCCTCGCGAACACTCTCCAGCTCAGTCTGTCCAATCTCTCTCCCTCGCCAACACTCTCCAGCACAGTCTGTCCAATCTCTCTCCATCGCCAACACTCCCCAGCCCAGTCTGTCCAATCTCTCTCCCTCGCCATCACTCTCCTTCCCAATCTGCCCAATCTCTCTCCCTCGCCAACACTCTCCAGCCCAGTCTATCCAATCTCTCTCCCTCGCCAACACTCTCCAGCCCAGTCTGTCCAATCTCTCTCCCTCGCCAACACTCTCCAGCCCAGTCTGTCCAATCTCTCTCCATCGCCAACACTCTCCAGCCCAGTCTGTCCAATCTCTCTCCCTCGCCAACACTCTCCAGCCTAGTCTGTCCAATCTCTCTCCATCGCCAACACTCTCCAGCCCAGTCTGTCCAATCTCTCTCCCTCGCCAACACACTCCAGCCCAGTCTGTCCAATCTCTCTCCCTCGCCAACACTCTCCAGCCTAGTCTGTCCAATCTCTCTCCATCGCCAACACTCTCCAGCCTAGTCTGTCCAATCTCTCTCCATCGCCAACACTCTCCAGCCCAGTCTGTCCAATCTCTCTCCCTCGCCAACACACTCCAGCCCAGTCTGTCCAATCTCTCTCCATCGCCAACACTCTCCAGCCCAGTCTGTCCAATCTCTCTCCATCGCCAACACTCTCCAGCTCAGTCTGCCCAATCTCTCTCCCTCGCCAACACTCTCCAGCCCAGACTGTCCAATCTCTCTCCCTCGCCAACACTCTCCAGCCCAGTCTGTCCAATCTCTCTCCCTCGCCAACACTCTCCAGCACAGCCTGTCCAATCTCTCTTTCTTGCCAACACTCTCCAGCCCAGTCTGTCCAATCTCTCTCCCTCGCCAACACTCTCCAGCCCAGTCTGTCCAATCTCTCTCCCTCGCCAACACTCTCCAGCTCAGTCTGTCCAATCTCTCTCCCTCGCCAACACTCTCCAGCTCAGTCTGTCCAATCTCTCTCCATCGCCAACACTCTCCAGCCCAGTCTGTCCAATCTCTCTACATCGCCAACACTCTCCAGCCCAGTCTGTCCAATCTCTCTCCCTCGCCAACACTCTCCAGCCCCGTCTGTCCAATCTCTCTCCCTCGCCAACACTCTCCAGCTCAGTCTGTCCAATCTCTCTCCCTCGCCAACACTCTCCAGCTCAGTCTGTCCAATCTCTCTCCCTCGCCAACACTCTCCAGCGCAGTCTGTCCAATCTCTCTCCCTCGCCAACACTCTCCAGCGCAGTCTGTCCAATCTCTCTCCCTCGCCAACACTCTCCAGCCCAGTCTGTCCAATCTCTCTCCATCGCCAACACTCTCCAGTCCAGTCTGTCCAATCTCTCTCCCTCGCCAACACTCTCCAGCCCAGTCTGTCCAATCTCTCTCCCTCGCCAACACTCTCCAGCCCAGTCTGCCCAATCTCTCTCCCTCGCCAACACTCTCCAGCCCAGTCTGTCCAATCTCTCTCCCTCGCCAACACTCTCCAGCTCAGTCTGTCCAATCTCTCTCCCTCGCCAACACTCTCCAGCCCAGTCTGTCCAATCTCTCTCCCTCGCCAACACTCTCCAGCCCAGTCTGTCCAATCCCTCTCCCTCGCCAACACTCTCCAGCCCAGTCTGTCCAATCTCTCTCCCTCGCCAACACTCTCCAGCCCAGTCTGTCCAATCTCTCTCCATCGCCAACACTCTCCAGCCCAGTCTGTCCAATCTCTCTCCCTCGCCAACACTCTCCATCGCAGTCTGTCCAATCTCTCTCCATCGCCAACACTCTCCAGCCCAGTCTGTCCAATCTCTCTCCCTCGCCAACACTCTCCAGCCCAGTCTGTCCAATCTCTCTCCATCGCCAACACTCTCCAGCCCAGTCTGCCCAATCTCTCTCCCTCGCCAACACTCTCCAGCCCAGTCTGCCCAATCCCTCTCCCTTGCCAACACTCTCCAGCCCAGTCTGCCCAATCTCTCTCCCTCGCCAACACTCTCCAGCCCAGTCTGTCCAATCTCTCTCCCTCGCCAACACTCTCCAGCCCAGTCTGTCCAATCCCTCTCCCTCGCCAACACTCTCCAGCCCAGTCTGTCCAATCTCTCTCCCTCGCCAACACTCTCCAGCCCAGTCTGTCCAATCTCTCTCCATCGCCAACACTCTCCAGCCCAGTCTGTCCAATCTCTCTCCCTCGCCAACACTCTCCATCGCAGTCTGTCCAATCTCTCTCCATCGCCAACACTCTCCAGCCCAGCCTGTCCAATCTCTCTCCATCGCCAACACTCTCCAGCCCAGTCTGTCCAATCTCTCTCCATCGCCAACACTCTCCAGCCCAGTCTGTCCAATCTCTCTCCCTCGCCAACACTCTCCAGCCCAGTCTGTCCAATCTCTCTCCATCGCCAACACTCTCCAGCCCAGTCTGCCCAATCTCTCTCCCTCGCCAACACTCTCCAGCCCAGTCTGCCCAATCCCTCTCCCTTGCCAACACTCTCCAGCCCAGTCTGCCCAATCTCTCTCCCTCGCCAACACTCTCCAGCCCAGTCTGTCCAATCTCTCTCCATCGCCAACACTCTCCAGCCCAGTCTGCCCAATCCCTCTCCCTTGCCAACACTCTCCAGCCCAGTCTGCCCAATCTCTCTCCATCGCCAACACTCCCCAGCCCAGACTGTCCAATCTCTCTCCCTCGCCAACACTCTCCAGCCCAGTCTGCCCAATCTCTCTCCCTCGCCAACACTCTCCAGCCCAGTCTGTCCAATCTCTCTCCATCGCCAACACTCTCCAGCCCAGACTGTCCAATCTCTCTCCCTCGCCAACACTCTCCAGCCCAGTCTGTCCAATCTCTGTCCATCGCCAACACTCTCCAGCCCAGTCTGCCCAATCTCTCTCCATCGCCAACAGTCTCCAGCCCAGTCTGTCCAATCTCTCTCCTTCGCCAACACTCTCCAGCCCAGTCTGTCCAATCTCTCTCCCTCGCCAACACTCTCCAGCCCAGTCTGTCCAATCTCTGTCCATCGCCAACACTCTCCAGCCCAGTCTGCCCAATCTCTCTCCATCGCCAACACTCTCCAGCCCAGTCTGTCCAATCTCTCTCCATCGCCAACACTCTCCAGCCCAGTCTGTCCAATCTCTCTCCCTCGCCAACACTCTCCAGCCCAGTCTGTCCAATCTCTCTCCCTCGCCAACACTCTCCAGCCCAGTCTGCCCAATCTCTCTCCATCGCCAACACTCTCCAGCCCAGTCTGTCCAATCTCTCTCCCTCGCCAACACTCTCCAGCCCAGTCTGTCCAATCTCTCTCCCTCGCCAACACTCTCGAGCCCAGTCTGTCCAATCTCTCTCCATCGCCAACACTCTCCAGCCCAGTCTGCCCAATCTCTCTCCATCGCCAACACTCTCCAGCCCAGTCTGTCCAATCTCTCTCCCTCGCCAACACTCTCCAGCCCAGTCTGTCCAATCTCTCTCCCTCGCCAACACTCTCCAGCCCAGTCTGTCCAATCTCTCTCCCTCGCCAACACTCTCCAGCCCAGTCTGTCCAATCTCTCTCCCTCGCCAACACTCTCCAGCCCAGTCTGTCCAATCTCTCTCCCTCGCCAACACTCTCCAGCCCAGTCTGTCCAATCTCTCTCCCTCGCCCACACTCTCCAGCCCAGACTGTCCAATCTCTCTCCCTCGCCAACACTCTCCAGCCCAGTCTGTCCAATCTCTCTCCATCGCCAACACTCTCCAGCCTAGTCTGTCCAATCTCTCTCCCTCGCCAACACTCTCCAGTCCAGACTGTCCAATCTCTCTCCCTCGCCAACACTCTCCAGCCCAGTCTGTCCAATCTCTCTCCATCGCCAACACTCTCCAGCCCAGTCTGTCCAATCTCTCTCCCTCGCCAACACTCTCCAGCCCAGTCTGTGCAATCTCTCTCCCTCGCCAACACTCTCCAGCCCAGTCTGTCCAATCTCTCTCCCTCGCCAACACTCTCCAGCCCAGTCTGTCCAATCTCTCTCCATCGCCAACACTCTCCAGCCCAGTCTGTCCAATCTCTCTCCATTGCCAACACTCTCCAGCCCAGACTGTCCAATCTCTCTCCCTCGCCCACACTCTCCAGCCCAGTCTGTGCAATCTCTCTCCCTCGCCAACACTCTCCAGCCCAGTCTGTCCAATCTCTCTCCCTCGCCAACACTCTCCAGCCCAGTCTGTCCAATCTCTCTCCATCGCCAACACTCTCCTGCCTAGTCTGTCCAATCTCTCTCCATCGCCAACACTCTCCAGCCCAGTCTGTCCAATCTCTCTCCATCGCCAACACTCTCCAGCCCAGTCTGTCCAATCTCCATCGCCAACACTCTCCAGCCCAGTCTGTCCAATCTCTCTCCCTCGCCAACACTCTCCAGCCCAGTCTGTCCAATCTCTCTCCCTCGCCAACACTCTCCAGCCCAGTCTGTCCAATCTCTCTCCCTCGCCAACACTCTCCAGCCCAGCCTGTCCAATCTCTCTCCCTCGCCAACACTCTCCAGCCCAGTCTGTCCAATCTCTCTCCCTCGCCAACACTCTCCAGCCCAGTCTGTCCAATCTATCTCCCTCGCCAACACTCTCCAGCGCAGTCTGTCCAATCTCTCTCCCTCGCCAACACTCTCCAGCCCAGACTGTCCAATCTCTCTCCCTCGCCAACACTCTCCAGCGCAGTCTGTCCAATCTCTCTCCCTCGCCAACACTCTCCAGCCCAGTCTGTCCAATCTCTCTCCCTCGCCAACACTCTCCAGCCCAGTCTGTCCAATCTCTCTCCATTGCCAACACTCTCCAGCCCAGACTGTCCAATCTCTCTCCATCGCCAACACTCTCCAGCCCAGTCTGTCCAATCTCTCTCCCTCGCCAACACTCTCCAGCCCAGTCTGTCCAATCTCTCTCCATCGCCAACACTCTCCAGCCCAGTCTGTCCAATCTCTCTCCCTCGCCAACACTCTCCAGCCCAGTCTGTCCAATCTCTCTCCCTCGCCAACACTCTCCAGCCCAGTCTGTCCAATCTCTCTCCCTCGCCAACACTCTCCAGCCCAGTGTGTCCAATCTCTCTCCCTCGCCAACACTCTCCAGCACAGTCTGTCCAATCTCTCTCCCTCGCCAACACTCTCCAGCCCAGACTGTCCAATCTCTCTCCCTCACCAACACTCTCCAGCCCAGTCTGTCCAATCTATCTCCCTCGCCAACACTCTCCAGCCCAGTCTGTCCAATCTCTCTCCCTCGCCAACACTCTCCAGCCCAGTCTGTCCAATCTCTCTCCCTCGCCAACACTCTCCAGCCCAGTCCGTCCAATCTCTCTCCCTCGCCAACACTCTCCAGCCCAGTGTGTCCAATCTCTCTCCATCGCCAACACTCTCCAGCACAGTCTGTCCAATCTCTCTCCCTCGCCAACACTCTCCAGCCCAGTCTGTCCAATCTCTCTCCCTCGCCAACACTCTCCAGCCCAGTCTGTCCAATCTCTCTCCCTCGCCAACACTCTCCAGCCCAGTCTGTCCAATCTCTCTCCCTCGCCAACACTCTCCAGCCCAGTCTGTCCAATCTCTCTCCCTCGCCAACACTCTCCAGCTCAGTCTGTCCAATCTCTCTCCCTCGCCAACACTCTCCAGCCCAGTCTGTCCAATCTCTCTCCCTCGCCAACACTCTCCAGCCCAGTCTGTCCAATCTCTCTCCATCGCCAACACTCTCCAGCCCAGTCTGTCCAATCTCTCTCCCTCGCCAACACTCTCCAGCCCAGTCTGTCCAATCTCCATCGCCAACACTCTCCAGCCCAGTCTGTCCAATCCCTCTCCCTCGCCAACACTCTCCAGCCCAGTCTGTCCAATCTCTCTCCCTCGCCAACACTCTCCAGCCCAGTCTGTCCAATCTCTCTCCCTCGCCAACACTCTCCAGCCCAGTCTGTCCAATCTCTCTCCCTCGCCAACACTCTCCATCGCAGTCTGTCCAATCTCTCTCCATCGCCAACACTCTCCAGCCCAGCCTGTCCAATCTCTCTCCATCGCCAACACTCTCCAGCCCAGTCTGTCCAATCTCTCTCCATCGCCAACACTCTCCAGCCCAGTCTGTCCAATCTCTCTCCCTCGCCAACACTCTCCAGCCCAGTGTGTCCAATCTCTCTCCATCGCCAACACTCTCCAGCCCAGTCTGTCCAATCTCTCTCCATCGCCAACACTCTCCAGCCCAGTCTGTCCAATCTCTCTCCCTCGCCAACACTCTCCAGTCCAGTCTGTCCAATCTCTCTCCATCGCCAACACTCTCCAGCCCAGCCTGTCCAATCTCTCTCCCTCGCCAACACTCTCCAGCCCAGTCTGTCCAATCTCTCTCCATCGCCAACACTCTCCAGCCCAGTCTGTCCAATCTCTCTCCCTCGCCAGCACTCTCCAGCCCAGTCTGTCCAATCTCTCTCCCTCGCCAACACTCTCCAGCCCAGTGTGTCCAATCTCTCTCCATCGCCAACACTCTCCAGCCCAGTCTGTCCAATCTCTCTCCATCGCCAACACTCTCCAGCCCAGTCTGTCCAATCTCTCTCCATCGCCAACACTCTCCAGCCCAGCCTGTCCAATCTCTCTCCCTCGCCAACACTCTCCAGCCCAGTCTGTCCAATCTCTCTCCATCGCCAACACTCTCCAGCCCAGTCTGTCCAATCTCTCTCCATCGCCAACACTCTCCAGCCCAGTCTGTCCAATCTCTCTCCCTCGCCAACACTCTCCTGCCCAGTCTGCCCAATCTCTCTCCCTCTCCAACACTCTCCAGCCCAGTCTGCCCAATCTCTCTCCCTCGCCAACACTCTCCAGCCCAGTCTGTCCAATCTCTCTCCATCGCCAACACTCTCCAGCACAGTCTGTCCAATCTCTCTCCCTCGCCAACACTCTCCTGCCCAGTCTGCCCAATCTCTCTCCCTCTCCAACACTCTCCAGCCCAGTCTGTCCAATCTCTCTCCATCGCCAACACTCTCCAGCCCAGACTGTCCAATCTCTCTCCATCGCCAACACTCTCCAGCCCAGTCTGTCCAATCTCTCTCCATCGCCAACACTCTCCAGCCCAGTCTGTATAATCTCTCTCCCTCGCCAACACTCTCCAGCCCAGTCTGTCCAATCTCTCTCACTCGCCAACACTCTCCAGCCCAGTCTGTCCAATCTCCATCGCCAACACTCTCCAGCCCAGTCTGTCCAATCTCTCTCCATCGCCAACACTCTCCAGCCCAGTCTGTCCAATCTCTCTCCATCGCCAACACTCTCCAGCACAGTCTGTCCAATCTCTCTCCATCGCCAACACTATCCTTCCCAATCTGTCCAATCCCTCTCCATCGCCAACACTCTCCAGCCCGGTCTGTCCAAACTCTCTCCATCGCCAACACTATCCTTCCCAATCTGTCCAATCTCTCTCCCTCGCCAACACTCTCCAGCCCAGTCTGTCCAATCTCTCTCCATCGCCAACACTCTCCAGCCCAGTCTGTCCAATCTCTCTCCATCGCCAACACTATCCTTCCCAATCTGTCCAATCTCTCTCCATCGCCAACACTCTCCAGCCCAGTCTGTCCAATCTCTCTCCATCGCCAACACTATCCTTCCCAATCTGTCGAATCTCTCTCCCTCGCCAACACTCTCCAGCCCAGTCTGTCCAATCTCTCTCCCTCGCCAACACTCTCCAGCCCAGTCTGTCCAATCTCTCTCCCTCGCCAACACTCTCCAGCCCAGTCTGTCCAATCTCTCTCCCTCGCCAACACTCTCCAGCTCAGTCTGTCCAATCTCTCTCCCTCGCCAACACTCTCCAGCCCAGTCTGTCCAATCTCTCTCCATCGCCAACACTCTCCAGCCCAGTCTGTCCAATCTCTCTCCATCGCCAACACTCTCCAGCCCAGTCTGTCCAATCTCTCTCCCTCGCCAACACTCTCCAGCCCAGTCTGTCCAATCTCCATCGCCAACACTCTCCAGCCCAGTCTGTCCAATCCCTCTCCCTCGCCAACACTCTCCAGCCCAGTCTGTCCAATCTCTCTCCCTCGCCAACACTCTCCAGCCCAGTCTGTCCAATCTCTCTCCCTCGCCAACACTCTCCAGCCCAGTCTGTCCAATCTCTCTCCCTCGCCAACACTCTCCATCGCAGTCTGTCCAATCTCTCTCCATCGCCAACACTCTCCAGCCCAGCCTGTCCAATCTCTCT
Source organism: Scyliorhinus torazame (assembly GCF_047496885.1). Classification (NCBI taxonomy): domain Eukaryota; kingdom Metazoa; phylum Chordata; class Chondrichthyes; order Carcharhiniformes; family Scyliorhinidae; genus Scyliorhinus; species Scyliorhinus torazame. Next base: position 23,702,752 of record NC_092732.1, on the reverse strand, counting down.
CCATCGCCAACACTCTCCAGCCCAGTCTGTCCAATCTCTCTCCATCGCCAACACTCTCCAGCCCAGTCTGTCCAATCTCTCTCCCTCGCCAACACTCTCCAGCCCAGTGTGTCCAATCTCTCTCCATCGCCAACACTCTCCAGCCCAGTCTGTCCAATCTCTCTCCATCGCCAACACTCTCCAGCCCAGTCTGTCCAATCTCTCTCCCTCGCCAACACTCTCCAGTCCAGTCTGTCCAATCTCTCTCCATCGCCAACACTCTCCAGCCCAGCCTGTCCAATCTCTCTCCCTCGCCAACACTCTCCAGCCCAGTCTGTCCAATCTCTCTCCATCGCCAACACTCTCCAGCCCAGTCTGTCCAATCTCTCTCCCTCGCCAGCACTCTCCAGCCCAGTCTGTCCAATCTCTCTCCCTCGCCAACACTCTCCAGCCCAGTGTGTCCAATCTCTCTCCATCGCCAACACTCTCCAGCCCAGTCTGTCCAATCTCTCTCCATCGCCAACACTCTCCAGCCCAGTCTGTCCAATCTCTCTCCATCGCCAACACTCTCCAGCCCAGCCTGTCCAATCTCTCTCCCTCGCCAACACTCTCCAGCCCAGTCTGTCCAATCTCTCTCCATCGCCAACACTCTCCAGCCCAGTCTGTCCAATCTCTCTCCCTCGCCAACACTCTCCTGCCCAGTCTGCCCAATCTCTCTCCCTCTCCAACACTCTCCAGCCCAGTCTGCCCAATCTCTCTCCCTCGCCAACACTCTCCAGCCCAGTCTGTCCAATCTCTCTCCATCGCCAACACTCTCCAGCACAGTCTGTCCAATCTCTCTCCCTCGCCAACACTCTCCTGCCCAGTCTGCCCAATCTCTCTCCCTCTCCAACACTCTCCAGCCCAGTCTGTCCAATCTCTCTCCATCGCCAACACTCTCCAGCCCAGACTGTCCAATCTCTCTCCATCGCCAACACTCTCCAGCCCAGTCTGTATAATCTCTCTCCCTCGCCAACACTCTCCAGCCCAGTCTGTCCAATCTCTCTCACTCGCCAACACTCTCCAGCCCAGTCTGTCCAATCTCTCTCCATCGCCAACACTCTCCAGCCCAGTCTGTCCAATCTCTCTCCATCGCCAACACTCTCCAGCACAGTCTGTCCAATCTCTCTCCATCGCCAACACTATCCTTCCCAATCTGTCCAATCCCTCTCCATCGCCAACACTCTCCAGCCCGGTCTGTCCAAACTCTCTCCATCGCCAACACTATCCTTCCCAATCTGTCCAATCTCTCTCCCTCGCCAACACTCTCCAGCCCAGTCTGTCCAATCTCTCTCCATCGCCAACACTCTCCAGCCCAGTCTGTCCAATCTCTCTCCATCGCCAACACTATCCTTCCCAATCTGTCCAATCTCTCTCCATCGCCAACACTCTCCAGCCCAGTCTGTCCAATCTCTCTCCATCGCCAACACTATCCTTCCCAATCTGTCGAATCTCTCTCCCTCGCCAACACTCTCCAGCCCAGTCTGTCCAATCTCTCTCCCTCGCCAACACTCTCCAGCCCAGTCTGTCCAATCTCTCTCCCTCGCCAACACTCTCCAGCCCAGTCTGTCCAATCTCTCTCCCTCGCCAACACTCTCCAGCTCAGTCTGTCCAATCTCTCTCCCTCGCCAACACTCTCCAGCCCAGTCTGTCCAATCTCTCTCCATCGCCAACACTCTCCAGCCCAGCCTGTCCAATCTCTCTCCATCGCCAACACTCTCCAGCCCAGCCTGTCCAATCTCTCTCCATCGCCAACACTCTCCAGCCCAGCCTGTCCAATCTCTCTCCATCGCCAACACTCTCCAGCCCAGACTGTCCAATCTCTCTCCATCGCCAACACTCTCCAGCCCAGTCTGTCCAATCTCTCTCCCTCGCCAACACTCTCCAGCCGAGTCTGTCCAATCTCTCTCCCTCGCCAACACTCTCCAGCCCAGTCTGTCCAATCTCTCTCCCTCGCCAACACTCTCCAGCCCAGTCTGTCCAATCTCTCTCCCTCGCCAACACTCTCCAGCCGAGTCTGTCCAATCTCTCTCCCTCGCCAACACTCTCCAGCCCAGTCTGTCCAATCTCTCTCCCTCGCCAACACTCTCCAGCCCAGTCTGTCCAATCTCTCTCCCTCGCCAAGACTCTCCAGCCCAGTCTGTCCAATCTCTCTCCATCGCCAACACTCTCCAGCCCAGTCTGTCCAATCTCTCTCCATCGCCAACACTCTCCAGCCCAGTCTGTCCAATCTCTCTCCCTCGCCAACACTCTCCAGCCCAGTCTGTCCAATCTCTCTCCCTCGCCAACACTCTCCAGCCCAGTCTGTCCAATCTCTCTCCATCGCCAACACTCTCCAGCCCAGACTGTCCAATCTCTCTCCATCGCCAACACTCTCCAGCCCAGTCTGTCCAATCTCTCTCCATCGCCAACACTCTCCAGCCCAGTCTGTCCAATCTCACTCCATCGCCAACACTCTCCAGCTCAGTCTGTCCAATCTCTCTCCATCGCCAACACTCTCCAGCCCAGTCTGTCCAATCTCTCTCCCTCGCCAACACTCTCCAGCCCAGTCTGTCCAATCTCTCTCCATCGCCAACACTCTCCAGCCCAGACTGTCCAATCTCTCTCCATCGCCAACACTCTCCAGCCCAGTCTGTCCAATCTCTCTCCATCGCCAGCACTCTCCAGCCCAGTCTGTCCAATCTCTCTCCATCGCCAACACTCTCCAGCCCGGTCTGTCCAATCTCTCTCCATCGCCAACACTCTCCAGCCCAGTCTGTCCAATCTCTCTCCCTCGCCAACACTCTCCAGCCCAGTCTGTCCAATCTCTCTCCCTCGCCAACACTCTCCTTCCCAATCTGTCCAATCTCTCTCCCTCGCCAACACTCTCCAGCCCAGTCTGTCCAATCTCTCTCCCTCGCCAACACTCTCCAGCCCAGTCTATCCAATCTCTCTCCATCGCCAACACTCTCCAGCTCAGTCTGTCCAATCTCTCTCCCTCGCCAACACTCTCCAGCCCAGTCTGTCCAATCTCTCTCCCTCGCCAACACTCTCCAGCCCAGTCTGTCCAATCTCTCTCCCTCGCCAACACTCTCCAGCCCAGTCTGTCCAATCTCTCTCCCTCGCCAACACTCTCCAGCCCAGTCTGTCCAATCTCTCTCCCTCGCCAACACTCTCCAGCCCAGTCTGTCCAATCTCTCTCCCTCGCCAACACTCTCCAGCCCAGTCTGTCCAATCTCTCTCCCTCGCCAACACTCTCCAGCCCAGTCTCTCCAATCTCTCTCCCTCGCCAACACTCTCCAGCCCAGTCTGTCCAATCTCTCTCCCTCGCCAACACTCTCCAGCCCAGTCTGTCCAATCTCTCTCCCTCGCCAACACTCTCCAGCCCAGTCTGTCCAATCTCTCTCCATCGCCAACACTCTCCAGCCCAGTCTGCCCAATCTCTCTCCATCGCCAACACTCTCCAGCCCAGTCTGTCCAATCTCTCTCCCTCGCCAACACTCTCCAGCCCAGTCTGTCCAATCTCTCTCCCTCGCCAACACTCTCCAGCCCAGTCTGTCCAATCTCTCTCCATCGCCAACACTCTCCAGCCCAGTCTGCCCAATCTCTCTCCCTCGCCAACACTCTCCAGCCCAGTCTGTCCAATCTCTCTCTCCATCGCCAACACTCCCCAGCCCAGTCTGTCCAATCTCTCTCCATCGCCAACACTCTCCAGCCCGGTCTGTCCAATCTCTCTCCATCGCCAACACTCTCCAGCCCAGTCTGTCCAATCTCTCTCCATCGCCAACACTATCCTTCCCAATCTGTCCAATCTCTCTCCATCGCCAACACTCTCCAGCTCAGTCTGTCCAATCTCTCTCCCTCGCCAACACTCTCCAGCCCAGTCTGTCCAATCTCTCTCCCTCGCCAACACTCTCCAGCCCAGTCTGTCCAATCTCTCTCCCTCGCCAACACTCTCCAGCTCAGTCTGTCCAATCTCTCTCCCTCGCCAACACTCTCCAGCTCAGTCTGTCCAATCTCTCTCCCTCGCCAACACTCTCCAGCGCAGTCTGCCCAATCTCTCTCCCTCGCCAACACTCTCCAGCCCAGTCTGTCCAATCTCTCTCCCTCGCCAACACTCTCCAGCGCAGTCTGCCCAATCTCTCTCCATCGCCAACACTCTCCAGCCCAGTCTGTCCAATCTCTCTCCCTCGCCAACACTCTCCAGCCCAGTCTGCCCAATCTCTCTCCCTCGCCAACACTCTCCAGCCCAGTCTGTCCAATCTCTCTCCCTCGCCAACACTCTCCAGCGCAGTCTGCCCAATCTCTCTCCATCGCCAACACTCTCCAGCCCAGTCTGTCCAATCTCTCTCCATCGCCAACACTCTCCAGCCCAGTCTGTCCAATCTCTCTCCCTCGCCAACACTCTCCAGCCCAGTCTGTCCAATCTCTCTCCATCGCCAACACTCTCCAGCCCAGTCTGCCCAATCTCTCTCCCTCGCCAACACTCTCCAGCCCAGTCTGTCCAATCTCTCTCCATCGCCAACACTCTCCAGCCCAGTCTGTCCAATCTCTCTCCCTCGCCAACACTCTCCAGCCCAGACTGTCCAATCTCTCTCCCTCGCCAACACTCTCCAGCCCAGTCTGTCCAATCTCTCTCCCTCGCCAACACTCTCCAGCCCAGTCTGTCCAATCTCTCTCCCTCGCCAACACTCTCCAGCCCAGTCTGTCCAATCTCTCTCCCTCGCCAACACTCTCCACCCAGACTGTCCAATCTCTCTCCCTCGCCAACACTCTCCAGCCCAGTCTGTCCAATCTCTCTCCCTCGCCGACACTCTCCAGCCCAGTCTGTCCAATCTCTCTCCCTCGCCAACACTCTCCAGCCCAGTCTGCCCAATCTCTCTCCCTCGCCAACACTCTCCAGCCCAGTCTGTCCAATCTCTCTCCCTCGCCAACACTCTCCAGCCCAGTCTGTCCAATCTCTCTCCCTCGCCAACACTCTCCAGCCCAGTCTGTCCAATCTCTCTCCATCGCCAACACTCTCCAGCCCAGTCTGTCCAATCTCTCTCCCTCGCCAACACTCTCCAGCCCAGTCTGTCCAATCTCTCTCCATCGCCAACACTCTCCAGCCCGGTCTGTCCAATCTCTCTCCATCGCCAACAATATCCTTCCCAATCTGTCCAATCTCTCTCCCTCGCCAACACTCTCCAGCCCAGTCTGCCCAATCTCTCTCCATCGCCAACACTCTCCAGCCCAGACTGTCCAATCTCTCTCCCTCGCCAACACTCTCCAGCCCAGTCTGTCCAATCTCTCTCCATCGCCAACACACTCCAGCCCAGTCTGTCCAATCTCTCTCCCTCGCCAACACTCTTCAGCCCAGTCTGTCCAATCTCTCTCCCTCGCCAACACTCTCCAGCCCAGACTGTCCAATCTCTCTCCATCGCCAACACTCTCCAGCCCAGTCTGTCCAATCTCTCTCCCTCGCCAACACTCTCCAGCCCAGACTGTCCAATCTCTCTCCATCGCCAACACTCTCCAGCCCAGTCTGCCCAATCTCTCTCCCTCGCCAACACTCTCCAGCCCAGTCTGTCCAATCTCTCTCCATCGCCAACAATATCCTTCCCAATCTGTCCAATCTCTCTCCCTCGCCAACACTCTCCAGCCCAGTCTGCCCAATCTCTCTCCATCGCCAACACTCTCCAGCCCAGACTGTCCAATCTCTCTCCCTCGCCAACACTCTCCAGCCCAGTCTGTCCAATCTCTCTCCCTCGCCAACACTCTCCAGCCCAGTCTGTCCAATCTCTCTCCCTCGCCAACACACTCCAGCCCAGTCTGTCCAATCTCTCTCCCTCGCCAACACTCTTCAGCCCAGTCTGTCCAATCTCTCTCCCTCGCCAACACTCTCCAGCCCAGACTGTCCAATCTCTCTCCCTCGCCAACACTCTCCAACCCAGTCTGTCCAATCTCTCTCCCTCGCCAACACTCTCCAGCACAGTCTGTCCAATCTCTCTCCATCGCCAACACGCTCCAGCACAGTCTGTCCAATCTCTCTCCCTCGCCAACACTCCCCAGCCCAGTCTGTCCAATCTCTCTCCCTCGCCAACACTCTCCAGCCCAGTCTGTCCAATCTCTCTCCATCGCCAACACTCTCCAGCCCAGTCTGTCCAATCTCTCTCCATCGCCAACACTCTCCAGCCCAGACTGTCCAATCTCTCTCCCTCGCCAACACTCTCCAGCCCAGTCTGTCCAATCTCTCTCCCTCGCCAACACTCTCCAGCACAGTCTGTCCAATCTCTCTCCATCGCCAACACGCTCCAGCACAGTCTGTCCAATCTCTCTCCCTCGCCAACACTCTCCAGCACAGTCTGTCCAATCTCTCTCCCTCGCCAACACTCTCCAGCCCAGTCTGTCCAATCTCTCTCCCTCACCAACACTCTCCAGCTCAGTCTGTCCAATCTCTCTCCCTCGCCAACACTCCCCAGCCCAGTCTGTCCAATCTCTCTCCCTCGCCAACACTCTCCAGCCCAGTCTGTCCAATCTCTCTCCCTCGCCAACACTCTCCAGCTCAGTCTGTCCAATCTCTCTCCCTCGCCAACACTCTCCAGCCCAGTCTGTCCAATCTCTCTCCCTCGCCAACACTCTCCAGCCCAGTCTGTCCAATCTCTCTCCATCGCCAACACTCTCCAGCCCAGACTGTCCAATCTCTCTCCCTCGCCAACACTCTCCAGCCCAGTCTGTCCAATCTCTCTCCCTCGCCAACACTCTCCAGCCCAGTCTGTCCAATCTCTCTCCCTCGCCAACACTCTCCAGCCCAGTCTGTCCAATCTCTCTCCATCGCCAACACTCTCCAGCCCAGTCTGTCCAATCTCTCTCCATCGCCAACACTCTCCAGCCCAGACTGTCCAATCTCTCTCCCTCGCCAACACTCTCCAGCCCAGTCTGTCCAATCTCTCTCCCTCGCCAACACTCTCCAGCCCAGACTGTCCAATCTCTCTCGATCGCCAACACTCTCCAGCCCAGTCTGTCCAATCTCTCTCCATCGCCAACACTCTCCAGCCCAGTCTGTCCAATCTCTCTCCCTCGCCAACACTCTCCAGCCCAGACTGTCCAATCTCTGTCCCTCGCCAACACTCTCCAGCCCAGTCTGTCCAATCTCTCTCCCTCGCCAACACTCTCCAGCCCAGTCTGTCCAATCTCTCTCCCTCGCCAACACTCTCCAGCCCAGTCTGTCCAATCTCTCTCCCTCGTCAACACTCTCCAGCCCAGTCTGTCCAATCTCTCTCCATCGCCAACACTCTCCAGCCCAGTCTGTCCAATCTCTCTCCCTCGCCAACACTCTCCAGCCCAGACTGTCCAATCTCTGTCCCTCGCCAACACTCTCCAGCCCAGTCTGTCCAATCTCTCTCCCTCGCCAACACTCTCCAGCCCAGTCTGTCCAATCTCTCTCCCTCGCCAACACTCTCCAGCCCAGTCTGTCCAATCTCTCTCCCTCGCCAACACTCTCCAGCCCAGTCTGTCCAATCTCTCTCCCTCGTCAACACTCTCCAGCCCAGTCTGTCCAATCTCTCTCCCTCGCCAACACTCTCCAGCCCAGTCTGTCCAATCTTTCTCCCTCGCCAACACTCTCCAGCTCAGTCTGTCCAATCTCTCTCCATCGCCAACACTCTCCAGCCCAGTCTGTCCAATCTCTCTCCCTCGCCAACACTCTCCAGCCCAGTCTGTCCAATCTCTCTCCCTCGCCAACACTCTCCAGCTCAGTCTGTCCAATCTCCATCGCCAACACTCTCCAGCCCAATCTGTCCAATCTCTCTCCCTCGCCAACACTCTCCAGCCCAGTCTGTCCAATCTCTCTCCCTCGCCAACACTCTCCAGCCCAGTCTGTCCAATCTCTCTCCATCGCCAACACTCTCCAGCTCAGTCTGTCCAATCTCTCTCCATCGCCAACACTCTCCAGCCCAGTCTGTCCAATCTCTCTCCCTCGCCAACACTCTCCAGCTCAGTCTGTCCAATCTCTCTCCATCTCCAACACTCTCCAGCACAGTCTGTCCAATCTCTCTCCATCGCCAACACTCTCCAGCCCAGTCTGTCCAATCTCTCTCCCTCGCCAACACTCTCCAGCCCAGTCTGTCCAATCTCTCTCCCTCGCCAACACTATCCTTCCCAATCTGTCCAATCTCTCTCCATCGCCAACACTCTCCAGCCCAGTCTGTGCAATCTCTCTCCCTCGCCAACACTCTCAAGCCCAGTCTGTCCAATCTCTCTCCATCGCCAACACTCTCCAGCCCAGTCTGTCCAATCTCTGTCCCTCGCCAACACTCTCCAGCCCAATCTGTCCAATCTCTCTCCCTCGCCAACACTCTCCAGCCCAGTCTGTCCAATCTCTCTCCCTCGCCAACACTCTCCAGCCAAACTGTCCAATCTCTCTCCATCGCCAACACTCTCCAGCCAAACTGTCCAATCTCTCTCCATCGCCAACACTCTCCAGCCCAGTCTGTCCAATCTCTCTCCCTCGCCAACACTCTCCAGCCTAGTCTGTCCAATCTCTCTCCCTCGCCAACACTCTCCAGCCCAGTCTGTCCAATCTCTGTCCCTCGCCAACACTCTCCAGCCCAATCTGTCCAATCTCTCTCCCTCGCCAACACTCTCCAGCGCAGTCTGTCCAATCTCTCTCCATCGCCAACACTCTCCAGCCCAGTCTGTCCAATCTCTGTCCCTCGCCAACACTCTCCCCCAGACTGTCCAATCTCTCTCCCTCGCCAACACTCTCCAGCCCAGTCTGTCCAATCTCTCTCCCTCGCCAACACTCTCCAGCCCAGTCTGTCCAATCTCTCTCCATCGCCAACACTCTCCAGCGCAGTCTGTCCAATCTCTCTCCCTCGCCAACACTCTCCAGCACAGACTGTCCAATCTCTCTCCCTCGCCAACACTCTCCAGCCCAGTCTGTCCAATCTCTCTCCATCGCCAACACTCTCCAGCTCAGTCTGTCCAATCTCTCTCCCTCGCCAACGCTCTCCAGCCCAGTCTGTCCAATCTCTCTCCCTCGCCAACACTCTCCAGCCCAGACTGTCCAATCTCTCTCCCTCGCCAACACTCTCCAGCCCAGTCTGTCCAATCTCTCTCCCTCGCCAACACTCTCCAGCCCAGTCTGTCCAATCTCTCTCCATCGCCAACACTCTCCAGCGCAGTCTGTCCAATCTCTCTCCCTCGCTAACACTCTCCAGCCCAGTCTGTCCAATCTCTCTCCATCGCCAACACTCTCCAACCCAGTCTGCCCAATCTCTCTCCCTCGCCAACACTCTCCAGCACAGTCTGTCCAATCTCTCTCCCTCGCCAACACTCTCCAGCCCAGTCTGCCCAATCTCTCTCCCTCGCCAACACTCTCCAGCACAGTCTGTCCAATCTCTCTCCATCGCCAACACTCTCCAGCCCAGTCTGTCCAATCTCTCTCCCTCGCCAACACTCTCCAGCCCAGTCTGTGCAATCTCCATCTCCAACATTCTCCAGCCCAGAGTGTCCAATCTCTCTCCCTCGCCAACACTCTCCAGCCCAGTCTGTCCAATCTCTCTCCCTCGCCAACACTCTCCAGCTCAGTCTGTCCAATCTCTCTCCCTCGCCAACACTCTCCAGCCCAGTCTGTCCAATCTCTCTCCATCGCCAACACTCTCCAGCTCAGTCTGTCCAATCTCTCTCCCTCGCCAACGCTCTCCAGCCCAGTCTGTCCAATCTCTCTCCCTCGCCAACACTCTCCAGCCCAGACTGTCCAATCTCTCTCCCTCGCCAACACTCTCCAGCCCAGTCTGTCCAATCTCTCTCCATCGCCAACACTCTCCAGCCCAGTCTATCCAATCTCTCTCCATCGCCAACACTCTCCAGCCCAGTCTGTCCAATCTCTCTCCCTCGCCAACACTCTCCAGCCCAGTCTGTCCAATCTCTCTCCATCGCCAACACTCTCCAGCGCAGTCTGTCCAATCTCTCTCCCTCGCCAACACTCTCCAGCCCAGTCTGTCCAATCTCTCTCCATCGCCAACACTCTCCAGCCCAGTCTGCCCAATCTCTCTCCCTCGCCAACACTCTCCAGCACAGTCTGTCCAATCTCTCTCCCTCGCCAACACTCTCCAGCCCAGTCTGCCCAATCTGTCTCCCTCGCCAACACTCTCCAGCACAGTCTGTCCAATCTCTCTCCATCGCCAACACTCTCCAGCCCAGTCTGTCCAATCTCTCTCCCTCGCCAACACTCTCCAGCCCAGTCTGTCCAGTCTCCATCTCCAACATTCTCCAGCTCAGTCTGTCCAATCTCTCTCCATCGCCAACACTCTCCAGCCCAGTCTGTCCAATCTCTCTCCATCGCCAACACTCTCCAGCCCAGTCTGCCCAATCTCTCTCCCTCGCCAACACTCTCCAGCACAGTCTGTCCAATCTCTCTCCCTCGCCAACACTCTCCAGCCCAGTCTGCCCAATCTCTCTCCCTCGCCAACACTCTCCAGCACAGTCTGTCCAATCTCTCTCCATCGCCAACACTCTCCAGCCCAGTCTGTCCAATCTCTCTCCCTCGCCAACACTCTCCAGCCCAGTCTGTCCAATCTCCATCTCCAACATTCTCCAGCCCAGTCTGTCCAATCTCTCTCCATCGCCAACACTCTCCAGCCCAGTCTGTCCAATCTCTCTCCCTCGCCAACACTCTCCAGCTCAGTCTGTCCAATCTCTCTCCCTCGCCAACACTCTCCAGCCCAGTCTGTCCAATCTCTCTCCCTCGCCAACACTCTCCAGCCCAGTCTGTCCAATCTCTCTCCATCGCCAACACTCTCCAGCCCAATCTGTCCAATCTCTCTCCATCGCCAACACTCTCCAGCCCAATCTGTCCAATCTCTCTCCATCGCCAACACTCTCCAGCCCAGTCTGTCCAATCTCTCTCCCTCGCCAACACTCTCCAGCCCAGTCTGTCCAATCTCTCTCCATCGCCAACACTCTCCAGCCCAGTCTGTCCAATCTCTCTCCCTCGCCAACACTCTCCAGCTCAGTCTGTCCAATCTCTCTCCATCGCCAACACTCTCCAGCCCAGTCTGTCCAATCTCTCTCCCTCGCCAACACTCTCCAGCCCAGTCTGTCCAATCTCTCACCCTCGCCAACACTCTCCAGCCCAGTCTGCCCAATCTCTCTCCCTCGCCAACACTCTCCAGCCCAGACTGTCCAATCTCTCTCCATCGCCAACACTCTCCAGCCCAGTCTGTCCAATCTCTCTCCCTCGCCAACACTCTCCAGCCCAGTCTGTCCAATCTCTCACCCTCGCCAACACTCTCCAGCCCAGTCTGCCCAATCTCTCTCCCTCGCCAACACTCTCCAGCCCAGACTGTCCAATCTCTCTCCATCGCCAACACTCTCCAGCCCAGTCTGCCCAATCTCTCTCCCTCGCCAACACTCTCCAGCCCAGACTGTCCAATCTCTCTCCCTCGCCAACACTCTCCAGCCCAGTCTGTCCAATCTCTCTCCATCGCCAACACTCTCCAGCCCAGTCTGCCCAATCTCTCTCCATCGCCAACACTCTCCAGCCCAGTCTGTCCAATCTCTCTCCATCGCCAACACTCTCCAGCCCAGTCTGCCCAATCTCTCTCCATCGCCAACACTCTCCAGCCCAGTCTGTCCAATCTCTCTCCATCGCCAACACTCTCCAGCCCAGTCTGTCCAATCTCTCTCCATCGCCAACACTCTCCAGCTCAGTCTGTCCAATCTCTCTCCCTCGCCAACACTCTCCAGCCCAGTCTGTCCAATCTCTCTCCCTCGCCAACACTCTCCAGCCCAGTCTGTCCAATCTCTCTCCATCGCCAACACTCTCCAGCCCAGTCTCTCCAATCTCTCTCCCTCGCCAACACTCTCCAGCCCAGTCTGTCCAATCTCTCTCCCTCGCCAACACTCTCCAGCCCAGTCTGTCAAATCTCTCTCCCTCGCCAACACTCTCCAGCCCAGTCTGTCCAATCTCTCTCCCTCGCCAACACTCTCCAGCCCAGTCTGTCCAATCTCCCTCGCCAACACTCTCCAGCCCAGTCTGTCCAATCTCTCTCCCTCGCCAACACTCTCCAGCCCAGTCTGTCCAATCTCCCTCCCTCGCCAACACTCTCCAGCCCAGTCTGCCCAATCTCTCTCCCTCGCCAACACTCTCCAGCCCAGTCTGTCCAATCTCTCTCCATCGCCAACACTCTCCAGCCCAATCTGTCCAATCTCTCTCCATCGCCAACACTCTCCAGCCCAGTCTGTCCAATCTCTCTCCATCGCCAACACTCTCCAGCCCAATCTGTCCAATCTCTCTCCATCGCCAACACTCTCCAGCCCAGACTGTCCAATCTCTCTCCCTCGCCAACACTCTCCAGCCCAGTCTGTCCAATCTCTCTCCCTCGCCAACACTCTCCAGCCCAGACTGTCCAATCTCTCTCCCTCGCCAACACTCTCCAGCCCAGTCTGTCCAATCTCTCTCCATCGCCAACACTCTCCAGCCCAGTCTGCCCAATCTCTCTCCATCGCCAACACTCTCCAGCCCAGTCTGTCCAATCTCTCTCCCTCGCCAACACTCTCCAGCCCAGTCTGCCCAATCTCTCTCCCTCGCCAACACTCTCCAGCCCAGTCTATCCAATCTCTCTCCCTCGCCAACACTCTCCAGCCCAGTCTGTCCAATCTCTCTCCCTCGCCAACACTCTCCAGCCCAGGCTGTCCAATCTCTCTCCATCGCCAACACTCTCCAGCTCAGACTGTCCAATCTCTCTCCCTCGCCAACACTCTCCAGCCCAGTCTGTCCAATCTCTCTCCCTCGCCAACACTCTCCAGCCCAGTCTGTCCAATCTCTCTCCCTCGCCAACACTCTCCAGCCCAGTCTATCCAATCTCTCTCCCTCGCCAACACTCTCCAGCCCAGTCTGTCCAATCTCTCTCCATCGCCAACACTCTCCAGCCCAGTCTGTCCAATCTCTCTCCATCGCCAACACTCTCCAGCCCAGCCTGTCCAATCTCTCTCCCTCGCCAACACTCTCCAGCCCAGTCTGTCCAATCTCTCTCCATCGCCAACACTATCCTTCCCAATCTGTCCAATCTCTCTCCCTCGCCAACACTCTCCAGCCCAGTCTGTCCAATCTCTCTCCCTCGGCAACACTCTCCAGCCCAGTCTGTCCAATCTCTCTCCCTCGCCAACACTCTCCAGCACAGTCTGTCCAATCTCTCTCCATCGCCAACACTCTCCAGCCCAGTCTGTCCAATCTCTCTCCATCGCCAACACTCTCCAGCCCAGCCTGTCCAATCTCTCTCCCTCGCCCACACTCTCCAGCCCAGTCTGTCCAATCTCTCTCCCTCGCCAACACTCTCCAGCCCAGACTGTCCAATCTCTCTCCCTCGCCAACACTCTCCAGCCCAGTCTGTCCAATCTCTCTCCCTCGCCAACACTCTCCAGCCCAGTCTGTCCAATCTCTCTCCCTCGCCATCACTCTCCAGCCCAGTCTGTCCAATCTCTCTCCATCGCCAACACTCTCCAGCCCAGTCTGTCCAATCTCTCTCCCTCGCCAACACTCTCCAGCCCAGTCTGTCCAATCTCTCTCCCTCGCCAACACTCTCCAGCCCAGTCTGTCCAATCTCTCTCCATCGCCAACACTCTCCAGCCCAGTCTGTCCAATCTCTCTCCCTCGCCAACACTCTCCAGCCCAGTCTGTCCAATCTCTCTCCATCGCCAACACTCTCCAGCACAGTCTGTCCAATCTCTCTCCATCGCCAACACTCTCGAGCCCAGTCTGTCCAATCTCTCTCCATCGCCAACACTCTCCAGCCCAGTCTGTCCAATCTCTCTCCATCGTCAACACTCTCCAGCCCAGTCTGTCCAATCTCTCTCCCTCGCCAACACTCTCCAGCCCAGTCTGTCCAATCTCTCTCCCTCGCCAACACTCTCCAGCCCAGTCTGTCCAATCTCTCTCCCTCGCCAACACTCTCCAGCCCAGTCTATCCAATCTCTCTCCCTCGCCAACACTCTCCAGCCCAGTCTGTCCAATCTCTCTCCATCGCCAACACTCTCCAGCCCGGTCTGTCCAATCTCTCTCCCTCGCCAACACTCTCCAGCCCGGTCTGTCCAATCTCTCTCCATCGCCAACACTCTCCAGCCCAGTCTGTCCAATCTCTCTCCCTCGCCAACACTCTCCAGCCCAGTCTGTCCAATCTCTCTCCCTCGTCAACACTCTCCAGCACAGTCTGTCCAATCTCTCTCCCTCGCCAACACTCTCCAGCCCAGTCTGTCCAATCTCTCTCCCTCGACAACACTCTCCAGCCCAGTCTGTCCAATCTCTCTCCATCGCCAACACTCTCCAGCCCAGTCTGTCCAATCTCTCTCCCTCGCCAACACTCTCCAGCCCAGTCTGTCCAATCTCTCTCCCTCGACAACACTCTCCAGCCCAGTCTGTCCAATCTCTCTCCATCGCCAGCACTCTCCAGCCCAGTCTATCCAATCTCTCTCCCTCGCCAACACTCTCCAGCCCCAGCAACATCCTGGTCAATCTCCTCTGCTCCCTCTCCAGTGGCTATTACATCCCTCCTGTAATGTGGCGACGAGAACGGCACACAATACTCTAGTTGTGGCCGAACCGGCGTTTTGTACAGTTCCTGCATAAACTCTCTGCTCTTTTAACTCTCAGCCTCGGCTCATAGAGGCGAGTATACCGTAGGCCTTCTTAACCACTGTGTCCACCTGCTCTGCCACCTTCAGAGAATGGTGTAAAGGTACACCCTCGGTGGCACAGTGGTTAGCATCGCTGCCTCACGCCGCCTGGGACCCGGGTTCAATTCCGGCCTAGGCTGACTGTCTGTGCGGAGTTTGCACGTTCTCCCCGAGTCAGCGTGGGTTTCTTCCGGGTGCTCCAGTTTCCTCCCACAATCCAAAGATGTGCAGGTTAGGTGGATTGACTGTGCTAAATTGCCCCTTAGTTTGATTTGATTTGATTTGCTTTATTATCACATGTACAGAGAAAAGTATTTTTCTGCGTCCAAGGGAACGTACACAGTACGTACATCGCAGACAAAAGAATAATCGACAGAGCACATTGACAGAGGTGCATTGTCATGTGAGGATACCTTTAAGACATCAATGTTATGTAGGTTAGGTTAGGACAGGTTATTATGTAGAGATATGGGTTCAAAGACAAGGAAAATTAGGAGAAAGGGTAAGAGGAAAAATAATTTGCGAAAAGTTACTGATCAAGGTGTTAGGATTCATAACAAAGACATAAAAAACAGCATAAGTGTACTTTACCTGAATGCTCGTAGTACACGGAATAAGGTAAATGAGTTGATGGTGCAAATCATCGTGAATGACTATGATTTAGTGGCCATTACTGAAACATGGTTAAAGGATGGTCACGACTGGGAGTTAAATATCCAAGGGTATCAGACTATACGAAAGGATAGAATGGACGGTAAGGGCGGTGGTGTAGCTTTGTTGTTTAAGGATGGCATCCGGGCAATAGTAAGGGATGATATTGGTGCTATGGAGGACAAGGTTGAATCAATTTGGGTGGAAATCAGGAATAGTAAGGCGAAAAGGTCACTGATAGGAGTAATCTATAGGCCACCAAATAGTAACAGGATGGTAGGGCAGGCAATAAACAAAGAAATAACGGATGCATGTAGAAATGGTACAGCAGTTATCATGGGGGATTTTAATCTACATGTCGATTGGTTTAACCAGGTTGGTAAAGGCAGCCTTGAGGAGGAGTTTATAGAATGTATCCGCGATAGTTTCCTAGAACAGTATGTAATGGAATCTACGAGGGAACAAGCGGTCCTAGATCTGGTCCTGTGTAATGAGACAGGATTGATTCAGGATCTCATAGTTAGGGATCCTCTCGGAAGGAGCGACCACAATATGGTGGAATTTAAAATACAGATGGAGGATGACAAGGTAAAATCAAACACTAGTGTTTTGTGCTTAAACAAAGGCGATTACAATGGGATGAGAGAAGAACTAGCTAAGGTAGACTGGGAGCAAAGACTTCACGGTGAAGTAGTTGAGGAACAGTGGAGAACCTTCCGAGCGATCTTGCACAGTGTTCAGGAAAGGTTCATACCGACAAAAAAGAAAGACGGTAGAAAGGAGAAAAATCGACCGTGGATATCTAAGGAGATGAGGGAGAGTATCAAATTGAAGGAAAAAACATACAAAGTGGCAAAAATTAGTGGGAGACTAGAGGACTGGGACGTCTTTAGGGGACAACAGAAAGCTACTAAAAAAGCTATAAAGAAGAGTAAGGTAGATTATGAAAGTAAACTGGCTCAGAACATAAAAGCAGATAGTAAAAGCTTCGACAAATATATAAGACAAAAAAGAGTGGCTCAGGTAAATATTGGTCCTTTGGAAGATGAGAAGGGAGATTTAATAATAGGAGACGGGGAAATGGCCGAGGAGCTGAACAGGTTTTTTGGGTCAGTCTTCACAGTGGAGGACACAAATAACATGCCAGTGACTGATGGAAATAAGGATATAATAGGTGAGGACCTTGAGATGATTGTAATCACTAAGGAGGCATTATTGGGCAAACTAATGGGGCTAAAGGTAGACAAGTCTCCTGGCCCTGATGGGATGCATCCCAGAGTGTTAAAAGAGATGGCTAGGGAAATTGTACTCGCACTAGTGATAATTTATCAAAATTCACTAGACTCTGGGGTGGTCCCGGAGGATTGGAAAGTAGCAAACGTGACACCACTGTTTAAAAAAGGTCTGCAGAAAGTGGGTAATTATAGGCCGGTAAGCTTAACTTCGGTTGTAGGGAAAATGTTGGAATCTATCATTAAGGTGGAAATAGCGGGGCACCTGGAGGGAAATTGTCCCATTGGGCAGGCGCAGCATGGGTTCACAAAGGGTAGGTCGTGTCTGACTAATTTGGTAGAATTTTTTGAGGACGTTACCAGTGCAGTAGATAATGGGGAGCCAATGGATGTGGTATATCTGGATTTCCAGAAAGCTTTTGACAAGGTGCCACACAAAAGGTTGCTGCATAAACTAAAGATGCATGGCATTGAGGGTAAAGTGGTAGCATGGGTAGAGGATTGGTTAACTAACAGAAAGCAGAGAGTGGGGATAAATGGGTGTTTCTCTGGTTGGCAACCTGTAACTAGTGGGGTCCCTCAAGGATCAGTGTTGGGCCCGCAGTTGTTCACAATCTACATAGACGGTTTGGAGTTGGGGACCAAGTGCAATGTGTCAAAGTTTGCAGACGACACTAAGATGAGTGGTAAAGCAAAAAGTGCAGAGGATACCGGAAGTCTGCAGAAGGATTTGGATAGGTTAGGTGAATGGGCTAGGGTCTGGCAGATGGAATTCAATGTTGCCAAGTGTAAGGCTATCCATTTTGGGAGGAATAACAGCAGAATGGATTATTATTTAAACGGTAAGATGTTAAAACATGCTGTTGTGCAGAGGGACCTGGGTGTGCTGGTGCACGAGTCGCAAAAAGTTGGTGTGCAGGTGCAACAGGTGATTAAGAAGGCTAATCGAGTTTTGTCTTTCGTTGCTAGAGGGATGGAGTTCAAGGCTAGGGAGGTTATGCTGCAATTGTACAGGGCGTTGGTGAGGCCGCATCTGGAGTATTGTGTTCAGTTTTGGTCTCCTTACCTGAGAAAGGACATATTGGCACTGGAGGGTGTGCAGAGGAGATTCACTAGGTTGATCCCAGAGTTATGGGGATTAGATTATGACGAGAGGTTGAGTAGACTGGGACTGTACTCATCGGAGTTTAGAAGGATGCGGGGGGATCTTATTGAAACATATAAAATTATGAAGGGAATAGATAGGATAGATGCGGGCAGGTTGTTTCCACTGGTCGGGGAAAGCAGAACTAGGGGGCATAGCCTCAAAATAAGGGGAAGTAGATTTAGGACGGAGTGTAGGAGGAACTTCTTCACCCAAAGGGTTGTGAATCTCTGGAATTCCTTGCCCAGTGAAGCCGTTGAGGCTCCTTCTTTAAACGTTTTTAAGAAAAAGATAGATACCTTTCTAAAGAATAAAGGGATTCGGGGATATGGTGTACGGGCCGGAGAGTGGAGCTGAGTCCACAAAGATCAGCCATGATCTCATTAAATGGCGGAGCAGGCTCGAGGGGCCAGATGGCCTACTCCTGTTCCTAGTTCTTACGTTCTTATGTTTTATGTTTCAGCAATGCACCTTTAAGAAAACAGTGATGTCAGAGAGTGGGTGGGGCTCAGCTCAGGTCAGCCATTTTGCAGGTTTTTAGTTTCAGTTTAAAAAGCAGTATGTGTGTACCCGTGTGTTTCCAGAGGGCTGTAAGTTTTGCAGTTTGGTTTTGCAGTTTGAAAAGTGCCTAGCTGGTTTTGCTGAGAGCAGCTAAAAAGTGCCTGGCTGGTTTTGCTGAGAGCAGTTTAAAAGTAGAATTCCAGTTTGAGACAGCAGCTTGGGTGTGTCTGTGGGTTTCCAGAGAGTTTGCAGGAAGAAAGCAAGGTGCTGGAGCTGAAGGCAACCAAGCTAATATATCACTGCCATTCTACAGAAAATATATATATCCTTTAACCTGACTTGATACTGTTTAAAGGTGTTAAGTCTCTTGGAAGTTTGAAGGAACATTTTAAGGAGTTATTTACTGTTGCAATATTTTCTGAGTTATCTTTGAAGTAAGGGGTGTTAAGAGATCCAATGTTTATTTAAGATGTTAAGTTGAGTTCATGGAATAAACAGTGTTTTGTGTTTAAAAACCCATGTGTCCATAATTGTGATCCCACACCTAGGGAACAAGCCGTGTGCTCGGAAAAGCAACAAATCCATTAAAGGGAGAGGTTGGTTGAACTCCATGATACATTTTGGGGTTCTGAAAACGCCTCGCCCATAACAATTGGGGGCTCGAGTGGGATAAAAGTCTATCTACTGGATTGGCTTTTGTGAACTTAAAGACAGTGAAGGATTGTTGCTTTTCCGGTGTGGTATTTTAGTTTAAGTGGGGAGAGTGTTGTGAACAATGGCTCTTTCAGAGGCTCAGAAGTTTTTGGGGGTGGAGACGGTCACACGTAGTACTTCACGGACAGAAACGAAAAGCAGACTGTTAGATTTGGCAAGAACATTGCAGTTAACATTACCTGACAAAATGCAAAAAAGATGAGGTAATTATGGCGGTGGTTAAGCATTTAAAGTTGCCTGAGGTAGAGTTTGACTCATTGGAAATGGCAAAAATTCAGTTGCAAATTAAACAAATGGAACATGAGAAAGAATTAAAGCGGCTGGCATACGAGAGTGAGAGAGAGGAAAAAGAAAGAGAAAGAGAGAGAGAGGAAAAAGGGAGATACAGATCAGGGAAAAAGATAAAGAGAGTGAGTTTGAACTCCAGAAAATGGCCATGAAACATGACAATCAGTTAAAATTGGCAGACGTAAAGGGAAACGTACAGTTGGATGATAGTGAGAAAGAGCGTCATAGTCAAAGACGTGGTGAGGATCTATTTAAATATGTCCAAGCATTGCCAAGGTTTGACGAGAAGGAAGTGGAAGCCTTTTTCATTTCATTTGAGAAGGTAGCTAAACAAATGAAATGGCCACAGGACATGTGGGTGTTACTGATTCAAACAAAGCTGGTAGGTAGAGCTAGTGAAGTGTTTGCATCACTACCGGAGGAGGTATCTGGAACGTATGAGGAGGTGAAGAAATCCATCTTAAGTGCATATGAGCTCGTGCCTGAAGCTTACAGACAAAGGTTTAGAAATTTAAGGAAAGAATTTGGTCAAACATACATGGAGTTTGAAAGGCTCAAACAGAGTAATTTTGATAGGTGGATAAGGGCTTTGAAAATAGACCAAACGTATGAAGCTCTCAGAGAAATTATACTTTTGGAGGAGTTTAAACATTCAATTCCTGATGTAGTGCGAACTCATGTGAAAGAAGAGGGTTAAAACCGTGAGATTAGCAGCGGAAATGGCAGATGATTATGAATTAGTTCATAAATCAAAGATTGGTTTCCGACATCAGTTTCAGCCGGTGAGGGATAGAAACTGGGGACATGAGAAATACTTGTGGTAAAGGTAAAGGTCATTTGATGGGAGACAATAGAGTGTACCTCAGATTAAAAAAGAAATCCAGGAGGGTGGAAAAGAAATGAAAAGTTTCAGATGTTTTCACTGCAATAAACTAGGCCGTGTAAAGTCACAGTGTTGGTGGTTGAAGAAAAGCACTGGGAAGGCTGATGTGGTAAAACAGGATAAGACAGTGGGATTTGTTAGAGTGGGAAAGGAAAGCCCAAGGGAAGCGAAGGAGGTGCAAACGATTGTACAGCCTGTTCAAGAAGTAATTGTTAAGAAGGTGCCAGATGTCTTTAAAGAATTTACTTGTTTGGGTAAAGTTTACTCGTGTGTATCAGGAGGAGCAGGTAAAAAAGTCACAATTTTAAGAGATACAGGAGCTAGTCAATCTTTAATGGTAAGAGATGATGAATTATGTAGTTTGGGAAGGATGTTGCCAGAAAAGGTGGTGGTATGTGGAATTCAGGGTGAGAGATGTCGTGTTCCATTATATAAGGTAAGGTTGGAAAGTCCAGTGAAGAGTGGTGAAGTGGTAGTAGGAGTAACAGAGAAACTATCTTGTCCAGGAATACAGTTTATCTTGGGTAATAATATAGCTGGATCACAGGTGGGAGTGATGCCTACTGTGGTTGATAAGCCAGTGGAAAATCAGACAACTAAAGTGTTGAAGGACGAATATCCTGGGATTTTTCCAGATTGTGTAGTAACAAGGTTGCAAAGTCACAGGTTAAGACAAGAGGAGAAATCAAAGAGTGAAGATGAAGTTGAAGTGCAATTATCAGAAACGATTTTTGATCAGATGGTTGAAAAAGAACAAGAACAGGTGGAGGATGAGGCGGATATTTTTAGTTCAGGAAAATTGGCGGAGTTACAACAGAATGATGTAGAAATAAAACGGATATATCAGAAAGCATATACGGAATAGGAATCTGAGAGTATACCAGAGTGTTATTACCGTAAAAGTGATGTCTTGATGAGAAAATGGAGACCTGTATAAATGCAGGCGGATGAAAAATGGGCAGAAGTTCATCAAGTAGTATTGCCGGTAGGGTATAGAAAGGAGGTGTTGCGAGTTGCACATGAGGTACCAGTGGGAGGTCATTTGGGAATAAGAAAAACTCAAGCTAAAATCCCAAAACATTTTTCTTGGCCGGGACTACATAAAGATATTGTTAAATTTTGTCGATCATGTCACACATGTCAAGTGATAGGGAAACCTCAAGCAGTGATAAAACCAGCGCCCTTAATACCCATTCCAGCATTTGAGGAACCTTTTACAAGGGTCCCAATTGATTGCGTAGGACCGCTTCCTAAAACAAAAAGTGGGAATCAATATCTTTTGACTGTAATGGATGTGTCTACTAGGTTTCCAGAGGCCATTCCAGTACGTAATATTACAGCTAAAAGGATTGTGGAGGAATTACTTAAATTCTTTACTAGATATGGACTACCCACAGAAATTCAATCGGATCAAGGAACGAATTTTACTTCAAAGTTATTCAAAGAAGTTATGGATAGCTTAGGAATAAAACAATTTAAATCAACTGTGTACCATCCAGAATCGCAGGGAGCGTTAGAAAGGTGGCATCAGACATTAAAGACAATGTTGAGGGCGTATTGTCAAGATTATCCAGAGGATTGGGATTAAGGAATCCCATTCGTATTGTTTGCAATTAGGGATGCACCTAATGAGTCAAACAAATTTAGTCCTTTTGAACTAATTTTTGGTCATGAGGTAAGAGGACCACTAAAATTGATTAAGAAAAAATTGGTGGGTGAGAAATCGGAAATTATACTATTGGATTACGTGTCAAATTTTAGGGAACGATTAAATAGAGCAGGTGAATTGGCTAGACAACATTTAAAAGTTGCACAAAATGTGATGAAACGGACAAGAAATCCAAAGTTCGTAGTTTTGCCAGTGGAGATAAAGTTTTCGTGTTGTTACCAGTGGTAGGGGAGCCTTTAAAAGCTAGGTTTTGTGGACCGTATCAGATTGAAAGGAAATTAAGTGAGGTAATTATGTGGTAAAAACACCAGATAGAAGGAAGACTCACCGAGTGTGTCATGTGAATATGCTTAAAAGGTACTTTGAAAGGGAAGGAGAGAAGAAGGTTTTAATGATTCTAACTCAGTGACGAACCAAATCCAGATGACTTTGAATTTGACATACCTCAAATTAAATTGGAAAATGAGGATGTTCTTAAAAATTGGGATAAATTGTTGAGTTACCTTCCAGAGGAAAAACAAACTGACCTAAAAGAGTTATTGATATCACGTGGGCAAGTTTGTAGAGATAAATTGGGAAGTACTAAAATGGCTACACATGATGTAGATGTGGGAAATGCTGTTCCTATCAAACAACATCCATATAGACAACCCTTTAAAATTGGCACAGGTTAACAGAGAGATTGAGAGTATGCTGAAGAATGGCATAATTGAAGTGGGTTGCAGCCAATGGAGCTCACCCATAGTGATGGTACCTAAACCAGACAGTACCCAACGGTTGTGTGTGGACTATCGAAAGGTGAATGCAGTTACAGGAACGGACTCTTATCCTATCCCGCATTTGAAGGATTGCATTGAGAAAGTGGGACAATCTGCTTTTATTTCAGACATGGAAAGAACATTTAAAACATCGTATGGAGTTCTTCGATCGACTTCAGGTGGCGGGTTTGGTGATGAACCTAGCCAAAAGTGAATTTGGAGAAGCCCGAATCACTTTCCTTGTGGAGTTTCCGTTATCCTCAAGACGAAGGGAAATAATGTGATTTCTTAGCATGAATGGATTGGGTCGAACAGTTGTGCAAAAGTTTTGTGGCGTGACTACTCCACTGATTGAATTGCTGAAGAAACGTAAAAAGATTCAATGGACAGCAGACTTTCAACAGCCATTTGACTGCCTGAAAGCTGTGATCACCAATGCTCCTGTATTGGAGAATTGCAAGGGACTCTGTGGTCAGATTGAACTAAAGTATCTGATTCTAAAGAGAAATGCCGAGGAGTAGAGGAATGGATGGATCGTGCAGAGACTTTGTTTAAAGAGACTGTCAATCGAGAAGGATTTTGGTTGGAGGAAGAAGAACAAAGAAAAATGGACTATCTTATTATACCTGTTTGCGTGTGTTTTTTTAAAAAAAAAACGAAAAGGTATATTTACTGTGTACATTTCTTAGTGGATGGAGCAAAAGCGAAAAATGAAACCATCTTGAAGTTGATGGTGTATTTTTTTTTCTTGGGGGGGGAGGTGTCATGTGAGGGTACCTTTAAGACATGCATGTTTAAGCAATGTACCTTTAAGAAAACAGTGATGTCAGAGAGTGGGTGGGGCTCAGCTCAGGTCAGCCATTTTGCAGGTTTTTAGTTTCAGTTTAAAAAGCAGTGTGTGTGTGTCCATGTGTTTCCAGAGAGCTGCAAGTTTTGCAGTTTGGTTTTGCAGTTTGAAAAGTGCCTGGCTGGTTTTGCTGAGAGCATCTTAAAAAGTGCCTGGCTGGTTTTGCTGAGAGCAGTTTAAAAGTAGAAAGCCAGTTTGCGACAGCAGCTTGGGTGTGTCTGTGGGTTTCCAGAGAGTTTGCAGGAAGAAAGCAAGGTGCTAGAGCTAAAGGTAACCAAGCTAATATATCTCTGCCATTCTACAGAAAATATATATATCCTTTAACCTGACTTGATACTGTTTAAAGGTGTTAAGTCTCTTGGAAGTTTGAAGGAACATTTTAAGGAGTTATTTACTGTTGCAATATTTTCTGAGTTATCTTTGAAGTAAGGGGTGTTAAGAGATCCAATGTTTATTTAAGATGGTCTATGTTCTATAGTGTAGGTTAGATGGCTTTTGTTTCGGTGCAACATCGTGGGCCGAAGGGCCTGTACTGCGCTGTATCGTTCTATGTTCTATGTTAAATTGAGTTCATGGAATAAACAGTGTTTTGTGTTTAAAAACCCACGTGTCCATAATTGTAATCCCACACCTAGGGAACAAGCCGTGTGCTCGGAAAAGCAACAAATCCATTAAAGGGAGAGGTTGGTTGAACTCCATGATACATTTTGGGGTTCTGAAAACACCTCGCCCATAACATTCATCAACAAATAGTGATTGAGGGCAGCACGGTGGCGCAGTGGTTAGCACTGCAGGCTCACGGCGCCGAGGTCCCAGGTTCGACCCCAGCTCTGGGTCACTGTCCGTGTGGAGTTTGCACATTCTCCCCGTGTTTGTGTGGGTTTCGCCCCCACAACCCAAAGATGTGCAAAGTAGGTGGATTGACCACATTAAATTGCCCCTTAAATGGAAAAAATGAATTGGGTACTCTAAATTTATTTTTTAAAACATAGTGATTGGTTACAGTGCGGAACAGGGGGCCAAACAAGAGCAGCATAGGGCGTCGTGAATAGTGTTCTTACAGGGAACAGGTCAGTCCGAGGGGGAGTCGTTGAGGAGTCTGGTAGCTGTGGGGAAGCAGCTGTTCCTATGTCTGGATGTCTTCAGACTTCTGCCTGATGGAAGGGTCTGGAAGAGGGCAATGCCTGGGTGGGAGGGGCCTCTGACAATGCTGTCTGCCTTCCTGAGGCAGCGGGAGGTGTAGACAGAATCAATGGGAGGGTGGCAGCTTGTGTGATGCGTTGGGCTGAGTTCACCACACTCTGCAGCTTCTTGCGGCCTTGGACCGAGTCGTTGCTATACCGAGCTGGGATGCAGCCGGACAGGATGCTCTCTATGGCACATCTGTAGTAGAAGTTTGCGAGAGTCGACGCAGACACGCCAAATTTCTTTAGCTTCCGTAGGAAGTACAGACGTTGGTGGGTTTTCTTGACTGCTGCATCAACGCGCGTGGACCAGGACAGACTGATGGTGATGCTGACCCCCAGGAACTTAAAGCTATCGGCCATCTCTACTTCGGAGCCATTGATGCAGGCGTGGGGGTTCCGACATTTAGAGAGAGGTTGTTTCGGTACACCATGGTTGCGCTCATCTTAAGTGCAGGTGGGTCAGCCCACGCGGTTGTCTGACGAATGTTAAAGTGTAAAACTGTAAACTGAAAATTACAACTGCTGCAATTAAAGATTTTCTAAAAAAGATTTTAAGTGCAGGCAGCCTCTCCCACATCTCCTCCATCAATTTTTAGCCCATCCAATGTCTCGAGCCACTCCCTCGTTCACAACGATGTTCGAAGGAGAGATGCAAAGTATTTACTTAGCAAAGCTGCCTCCGTTTGTCAATCCCTTTTCGGTGCTCATCAGCCCTCAAGACGAGAGAAGACTTTCGGCTTCCCCTTTAGGTTAGCTACCAATCGCCCCTCACCATCACTCTCGTCTCATTTAGTTCCCCTTCCCTGTTGAACCTTCGACATTCAAACCGGCTCTCGCTCCTTCCAAAATATCACTTGCACCCGGCTTTTGCTGCTTCGTCTCAGTCTCTAGCTCTTTTGTCATCCGACCCTTTCCTCTTGGAGGGAAAGTACCTTGACTGTGTCTCAAAAGCGAGATGGAGGTGAGGAGAGTTCCTTCCCTGGAAAGCACAAAGAATCCAGCACAGGAACAGGCCCTCCAAGCCTGTACCGATCATGATACCATCCTTGTCCCAAACCCTCAGCCCTTCCTTGTGCCGTCTCCCTCTATACCCGTCCTGTCCCTGTGTTTGTCGAGATGCCTTTTGAACGCTGTTAATGTATCTGTTTCCACAGCCTCCCCTGGCCACGCGTTCCAGACACTCACCACCCTCTGCGCAAAAAACCTGCCTCGCACATCTCCTCGAAACTTTGCCCCACGGACCTTAAACCTATGCCCCCTGGTGACTGACCCCTCCACCCTGGGACAGAGTGCCTGCCCATCCACTCTATCCACGCCCCTCATAATCTTGTCGACCTCTATCAGGTCGCCCCTCAACCTCCGTCTTTCTAATGAAAACAGTCCGAGTCTATTCAGCCTCTCCGCATCGCTCACACCCTCCAGACCCGGCAACATCCTGGTAAACCTCCTCTGTACCCTCTCCAAAGCCTCCACGTCCTTCTGGTAGTGTGGCGACCAGAATTGTGCGCAATATTCAGAGTGCGGCCTAACCGAGGTTCTGTACAACTGCAGCCTGACTCGCCAGTTTTTATACTCGCTGCCCCGTCCAATGACGTCTGCTTTCCTGACTACCTTGTCCACTTGTGTTGCCTCCTTCAAAGATCTGTGGACCTGCCGCCCAGATCTCTGACTTTCTATATTCCTCAGAGTTTTGCCATTTGCGGTATATTTCCCTCGATGTTAGACCCACAAAAATGCATCACCTCACATTTGTCCGGATTAGACTCCATTTGCCATTTCTCTGCCCAAGTCTCCAACCTATTCATGTCCTGTTGTATCCTCTGACAATCCTCAATACTATCTTAGAGGGGTCAATTACTCGGAGGCATAGGTTTAAGATGAGAGGGGCAAGGTTTAGAGGAGATGTACGAGGCAAGTTTTTTTTTTTTTTTTTACACAGAGGGTAGTGGGTGCCTGGAACTCGCTACCGGAGGAGGTGGTGGAAGCAGGGACGATAGTGACATTTAAGGGGCATCTTGAAAAATACATGAATAGGATGGGAATAGAGGGATACGGACCCAGGAAGTGTAGAAGATTGTAGTTTAGTCGGGCAGCATGGTCGGCACGGGCTTGGAGGGTCGAAGGGCCTGTTCCTGTGCTGTACATTTCTTTGTTCTTTGTCCACCAACCTTGGTGTCATCCGTGAACTTACTAATCAGACCGCCTCCATTTTCCTCCAGACCGTTCATGTATACCACAAACAACAGAGGCCCAACAGCACAGATCCCTGTGGAACACTAGTCACAACCTTCCATTCAGAAAAACACCCTTCTTCTGCCACCCTCTGTCTTCGGTGACCGAGCCAGTTGTGAGTCCATCTTACCACCGTCACCTCTGATCCCGTGTGACTTCACCTTTCGTACCAGTCTGCCAGGAGGCACTTTGTCAAAGGCTTGACTGAAGTCTATGAGGGTCGAGGGAGTTTGGGGGGGGGGGGGTCTAAATGGTCTGCTCCTATATTCCAGGCAATCTGAAGACTGCGCTCTCAAATCTGGGGCGCGGCCGAAGGGGGCGATGTGCGCCATCACAAGAGGTCAAGAAGAAGGGCTAGGTAAAGAACCGGTGTCGAGATGGCCCCCTCGGAGGACTATTGGCGGACGGGAGATGTCACGGAGATGGGATTCGCCGTTTTTGGTGGGGGCTTACGCGGCGAGCGAACGTCAGTGAAAGCGAACGAGACAGCTGCTCGGTAGCATTGTGGGCAGCACGGTACCACAGTGGTTAGCACAATTGCTTCACAGCTCCAGGGTCCCAGGTTCGATTCCGGGTTGGGTCACTGTCTGTGCGGAGTCTGCACATCCTCCCCGTGTGTGCGTGGGTTTCCTCCGGGTGCTCCGGTTTCCTCCCACAGTCCAAAGATGTGCAGGTTAGGTGGATTGGCCATGATAAATTGCCCTTAGTGTCCAAAATTGCCCTTAGTGTTGGGTGGGGTTACTGGGTTATGGGGTGGCGGTGTTGACCTTGGGTAGGGGGTTCTTTCCAAGAGCCGGTGCAGCCTCGATGGGTCGAATGGCCTCCTTCTGCACTGTAAATTCTATGATTGCACACATCTATGAGACAGGAAGTTACACAGAAGGAGGCCACACAGCGATGACAGACAGAAAACCTTTATTACTAATGGATGTGACTTCAGTTAACAGCGAAAGATTAAACCCCAGCCTTCGGTCCCGGAATCACAACAGGGAACGTACAGCGTTAACTTGCAAGAAAGTGCAGTCTTTCTCTCTCTTCCCCCCCCCCCCCCCCCCCGCACAAATCGCCGTTTCGTCCTCAGATGGTTTTGAATTCAGGCGGCAGAGATGAAGCAGACGAGGATGTGGAAATCCCGCCTCGACTCATTTCCACCCCCTCCCACCCACGACCTCGCCGCCGACGCTCCCCTCAGCGGGCGAGGGGAAAGCGCGTTCTAGAACATTCCAAAACGCCAGAGGCAAACGGGGCCCTGCACGCGAGCGGCGACGGGACAGAATTTAAGTCTCGTGGCTCATTTCCAATTTTAAAAAAAAAACGGGCAACTCGAAAATCGGGCCGGGCCTCCGTATTCAGGCCTTTGCATTAGGCCGAGACCAGCGGCCTTGGCCACCCGGAGGTCTGAAAGGGAAGTGCGGGGGAGAAACGCCCATCGCAAAGGGGATGCCATCGCCATGACTAAAGTCTATTGTTTCATTTTCTTATGCCTCCCGCCCTCAGGATTATATTTATGTTTTTAATTTTTTAATTAATCTTTTGTCAAGAACTCGAAACGCAATCGGCCCAATTTAAGTCGCCGACCCCTGTCCATTTTGGAAACTTGACCGAAAAGGTCACGACCTCCGACGGTGCCGATCAAATGAAGCCATTTTGTCCGCATTCTCTCCCCCACCCCCCCCCCTCAAAAGGCTAAATTCAGCCCCCACCCTCGTCGATCGCACAATTCTCAGGTTTGTTGTGATTGGTAAAGGTCCGTTTGTCGAGTCCTTTTCGGAGACGAACATCGCCGAAGCCAAAACGCCAAAAGAGCCTGGGGCCTCCTCCTCCTCGAGTGCGACAGGCGAGATCTCCTACCCCCCGCCCCCACCTCCCACCCCCCCTGCCCTACGATGCAGCCACCTGGGTGAGGGGTTCCTCCAGGTATTGAACCAGGGCTTCAGCCTGTGGAGAACAGCAGAGAGAGAGAGAGAGGGGGGGGGAAGAGAGAGAGAGAGAGAGAAAGAGAGCGAGGGGTGAGTTGCACTGTTTCGACCAGACAGGTAACGTTAATCGAGATTTCCACCGATAGCACGGAACCCGAACGTTACTGAAGAGGGGCAAGGCTGACTAACACTTCCATCTTGCACTCAGCGTGACAAACACAAGAATGCCAAATTTCAAACTCCAACAACGATTTATACTGCAGGGGTGCAGAGCAAGAGCTTCAGAAAAATAATCATTCATCCCTTGGCCGGGCCCAGCATTTTATTGCCCATCTCTAATTGCCCCTGGAGGCTGGGGTGGGTGAGCCGCCATCTTGAACCCACTGCAGTCCCGTGTGGTGTAGGTACACCCACAGTGCTGTTAGGGATGAAGTTCCGGGATTCCGACCTGGCGACAGTGAAGGAACGGCCGATATATTCCCGAGTAGGGATGGCGAGCGGCTCGGAGGGGGAACGTGCAGGTGGGGGGTGTTCCCCGTGTGTCTGCTGCCCCCCCCCCTCCTCGTCCTTCTAGATAATAGAGGTGTCGGGTTTGGAAGGTGCTGTCGAAGGAGCCTCGACGAGTGGCCGCTGTGCGCCGGGGTGGGGGGGGGCGTGGGGAGTGGATGTCGGTGGGTAGCGTGTCGATCGAGCGGGTGATAGGGTGATTGGCCTCCTTCTGCACTTTAAATTCTATGATTCTATTATCTTCAGTCAGTGCGGCAAAGAGCGCACTCGGGATTGCTCAGTCGGTGCAGGCCAATCTGGGAATCGCATCTCGGGGTGAGTGGGGCCTGTACTCGCCAACTCGCGTGGCCACTTCATATCATCAGCAGGGCAGACTCGAGGACACGTGGCCTTTCTAGGGTCACTTGGGGTCGACCGCACACTGTTCAGCTACTGCACCCAACGAATAATAATCTCAATCCAGGCTTTTTCTGCATTCCCCATGGCAACACCACAGCCAAAGAACGAACATGCCAACCAATCAGCACCCGCCTTCTCCTTCAGCTATAAATTGTTGAGAGTTTGAAATTTGACATTCTGGCATTTGTCCGGATGAAGGCAAAATGTGGCAAATTGCCTCACGTTCCACCAATTTTCACATTCTCAAAGACCCTCACAATCTCTTCCTGATCACAGATTCGCCCTCCCACAGTGCGGCACTCCCTCAGCACTCACCCTCCCACAGTGTGGAGCTCCCTCAGCACTGATCCTCCGACAGTGCGGCGCTCCCTCAGCACTCATCCTCCGACAGTGCGGTGCTCCCTCAGTACTGACCCTCCCACAGTGCGGCGCTCCCTCAGTACTGACCCTCCCAGTGCGGCGCTCCCTCAACACTGACCCGATGTCCCGGAGGACTGGAGAATAGCCAATGTTGTTCCTCTGTTTAAGAAGGGTGGCAGGGATAATCCCGGGAACTACAGGCCGGTGAGCCTTACTTCAGTGGTAGGGAAATTACTGGAGAGAATTCTTCGAGACAGGATCTACTCCCATTTGGAAGCAAATGGACGTATTAGTGAGAGGCAGCACGGTTTTGTGAAGGGGAGGTCGTGTCTCACTAACTTGATAGAGTTTTTCGAGGAGGTCACTAAGATGATTGATGCAGGTAGGGCAGTAGATGTTGTCTATATGGACTTCAGTAAGGCCTTTGACAAGGTCCCTCATGGTAGACTAGTACAAAAGGTGAAGTCACACGGGATCAGGGGTGAACTGGCAAGGTGGATACAGAACTGGCTAGGCCATAGAAGGCAGAGGGTAGCAATGGAGGGATGCTTTTCTAATTGGAGGGCTGTGACCAGTGGTGTTCCACAGGGATCAGTGCTGGGACCTTTGCTCTTTGTAGTATATATAAATGATTTGGAGGAAAATGTAACCGGTCTGATTAGTAAGTTTGCAGACGACACAAAGGTTGGTGGAATTGCGGATAGCGATGAGGACTGTCTGAGGATACAGCAGGATTTAGATTGTCTGGAGACTTGGGCGGAGAGATGGCAGATGGAGTTTAACCTGGACAAATGTGAGGTAATGCATTTTGGAAGGGCTAATGCAGGTAGGGAATATACAGTGAATGGTAGAACCCTCAAGAGTATTGAAAGTCAAAGAGATCTAGGAGTACAGGTCCACAGATCACTGAAAGGGGCTACACAGGTGGAGAAGGTAGTCAAGAAGGCATACGGCATGCTTGCCTTCATTGGCCGGGGCATTGAGTATAAGAATTGGCAAGTCATGTTGCAGCTGTATAGAACCTTAGTTAGGCCACACTTGGAGTATAGTGTTCAATTCTGGTCGCCACACTACCAGAAGGATGTGGAGGCTTTAGAGAGGGTGCAGCAGAGATTGACCAGGATGTTGCCTGGTATGGAGGGCATAAGCTATGAGGAGCGATTGAATAAACTCGGTTTGTTCTCACTGGAACGAAGGAGGTTGAGGGGCGACCTGATAGAGGTATACAAAATTATGAGGGGCATAGACAGAGTGGATAGTCAGAGGCTTTTCCCCAGGGTAGAGGGGTCAATTACTAGGGGGCATAGGTTTAAGGTGAGAGGGGCAAAGTTTAGAGTAGATGTACGAGGCAAGTTTTTTACGCAGAGGGTAGTGGGTGCCTGGAACTCACTACCGGAGGAGGTAGTGGAGGCAGGGACGATAGGGACATTTAAGGGGCATCTTGACAAATATATGAATAGGATGGGAATAGAAGGATACGGACCCAGGAAGTGTAGAAGATTGTAGTTTAGTCGGGCAGTATGGTCGGCACGGGCTTGGAGGGCCGAAGGGCCTGTTCCTGTGCTGTACATTTCTTTGTTCTTTGTTCTTTGTTGACCCTCCGACAGTGCAGCGCTCTCTCAGTACTGACCCTCCCACAGTGCGGCACTCCCTCAGTACTGACCCTCCGACAGTGCGGCGCTCCCTCAGCACTGACCCTCCGACAGTGCGGCACTCCCTCAGTACTGACCCTCCGACAGTGCGGCACTCCCTCAGTACTGACCCTCCGACAGTGCGGCGCTCCCTCAGCACTGACCCTCCCACAGTGTGGTGCTCCCTCAGTACTGACCCTCCGACAGTGCGGCGCTCCCTCAGTACTGACCCTCCCAGAGTGCGGCACTCCCTCAGTACTGACCCTCCGACAGTGCGGCACTCCCTCAGTACTGACCCTCCCACAGTGCGGCACTCCCTCAGTACTGACCCTCCCACAATGTGGTGCTCCCTCAGTACTGACCCTCCCACAGTGTGGTGCTCCCTCAGTACTGACCCTCCCACAGTGTGGTGCTCCCTCAGTACTGACCCTCCCATAGTGCGGTGCTCCCTCAGTACTGACCCTCCGACAGTGCGGTGCTCCCTCAGTACTGACCGTCCCACAGTGCGGTGCTCCCTCAGTACTGACCGTCCCACAATGCGGCTCCTCTCCCTCAGTACTGACCCTCTCACAGTGCGGCACTCCCTCAGTACTGACCCTCCCACAGTGCGGCACTCCCTCAGTACTGACCGTCCCACAATGCGGCTCCTCTCCCTCAGTACTGACCCTCTCACAGTGCGGCACTCCCTCAGTACTGACCCTCCCACAGTGCGGTGCTCCCTCAGTACTGACCCTCCGACAGTGCGGCACTCCCTCAGTACTGACCCTCCCACAGTGCGGCACTCCCTCAGTACTGACCCTCCCACAGTGCCGGGCTCCCTCAGTACTGACCCTCCCACAGTGCAGCGCTCCTCAGTACTGACCCTCTGACAGTGCGGCGCTCCCTCGGTACTGACCCTCTGACAGTGCGGCGCTCCCTCGGTACCTGCAAGTTGGCGTGTCGGCCTGGATTACAAACGAACCCCTGGAAGTGAGCAACTTGAACCCAGGGCCTTTGTGACACCAAGGGAAGACTGTCACCCAAACAAGCCCGTTACTAGGATCAGGGAGGCTGCTCCCCCTTCAACCCCCCACCCTCCCCCCTGTCGTTCAGCTGGGATGCTGTGGTGTGGTCCAGGGGGGGGGTGGAAAAAGAGGAGTGAGTCCTTACCTTGGCCTGTAGCATTCCGAATCCGACGGTCTCTTTCGCGTACATGCACAGGAGAAGGTTGGCCACTCTGGTGATCGCAACCCGGCCCTCCTGCAACAGAAGAGAGGTCTCAAACACCCAGTCGACCAGTCCTCCCTCCAACACCTGTCAGTCCCCCTCCCTATCAGAGGGAAGACCCAATTCCCGCCCAATTCCCCCTCCTCGAGATCCCGATTCGTCACCAGGTCCCGCCTTGCTGCTTCTAGAGGCCGAGGCGGCGGGACCGTCAACTGGCTATTCGACTGCAGAAGGGGTCGTGGCCCAGTCAGACACCCCCTGGCCCAACAGGGTAGCGACAGACTAATCTCACCCCTCCCTTCGAATCCCTAGTGCTGAAGGACGCCATTCAGCCCACTGAGCACCCTACCAGGCCCACGTCCGCCCCATTTACATAAACCCGTGCACTGATCGTGACCCACACATCTTTGGACACTAAGGGACGATTTAGCACGGCCAATCCACCTAACCCGCACATCTTTGGACACTAAGGGACAATTTAGCACGTCCAATCCACCTAACCTGCACATCTTTGGACACCAAGGGACAATTTAGCACAGCCAATCCACCTAACCTGTACATCTTTGGACACTAAGGGG
Source organism: Scyliorhinus torazame (assembly GCF_047496885.1). Taxonomy (NCBI): domain Eukaryota; kingdom Metazoa; phylum Chordata; class Chondrichthyes; order Carcharhiniformes; family Scyliorhinidae; genus Scyliorhinus; species Scyliorhinus torazame. The sequence goes on along the minus strand of NC_092732.1, from coordinate 23,669,394 downwards.
CAATTTAGCACGGCCAATCCACCTAACCTGCACATCTTCGGACACTAAGGGACGATTTAGCATAGCCAACCCACCTAACAATTAAGGCAATTATGATGCGATGAGGCAAGACATCGGATGGAGAGGAAAACTGCAGGGGATGGGCACAATGGAAATGTGGAGCTTGTTCAAGGAACAGCTACTGCGTGTCCTTGATAAGTAGGTACCTGTCAGGCAGGGGGGAAGTGGTCGAGCGAGGGAACCGTGGTTTACTAAAGCAGTCGAAACACTTGTCAAGAGGAAGAAAGAGGCTTATGTAAAGATGAGACATGTAGGTTCAGTTAGGACGCTCAAGAGTTACAAGTTAGCTAGGAAGGACCTAAAGAGAGAGCTGAGAAGAGCCAGGAGGGGACATGAGAAGTCTTTGGCAGGTAGGATCAAGGATAACCCTAAAGCTTTCTATAGATATGTCAGGAATAAAAGAATGACTAGGGTAAGAGTAGGGCCAGTCAAGGACAGTAGCGGGAAGTTGTGCTTGGAGTCCGAGGAGATAGGAGAGGGGCTAAATGAATATTTTTCGTCAGTATTCACACAGGAAAAAGACAATGTTGTTGAGGAGGATACTGAGATTCAGGCTACTAGACTAGAAGGGCTTGAGGTTCATAAGGAGGAGTTGTTAGCAATTCTGGAAAGTGTGAAAATAGATAAGTCCCCTGGGCCGGATGGAATTTATCCCAGGATTGTCTGGGAAGCTAGGGAGGAGATTGCTGAGCCTTTGGCTTTGATCTTTAAGTCATCTTTGTCTACAGGAATAGTGCCAGAAGACTGGAGGATAGCAAATGTTGTCCCCTTGTTCAAGAAGGGGAGTAGAGACAACCCCGATAACTATAGACCAGTGAGCCTTACTTCTGTTGTGGGCAAAGTCTTGGAAAGGTTTATAAGAGATAGGATGTATAATCATCTGGAAAGGAATAATTTGATTAGAGATAGTCAACACGGTTTTGTGAAGGGTAGGTCGTGCCTCACGAATCTTATTGAGTTCTTTGAGAAGGCGACCAAACAGGTGGATGAGGGTAAAGCAGTTGATGTGGTGTATATGGATTTCAGTAAAGCGTTTGAAAAGGTTCCCCACGGTAGGCTACTGCAGGAAATACAGAAGCATGGGATTCAGGGTGATTTAGCAGTTTGGATCAGAAATTGGCTATCTGGAAGAAGACAAAGGGTGGTGGTTGATGGGAAATGTTCAGACTGGAGTCCAGTTACTAGTGGTGTACCACAAGGATCTGTTTTGGGGCCACTGCTGTTTGTCATTTTTATAAATGACCTGGAGGAGGGCGTAGAAGGATGGGTGAGTAAATTTGCAGATGACACTAAAGTCGGTGGAGTTGTGGACAGTGCGGAAGGATGTTACAAGTTACAGAGGGACATAGATAAGCTGCAGCGCTGGGCTGAGAGGTGGCAAATGGAGTTTAATGCAGAAAAGTGTGAGGTGATTCATTTTGGAAGGAATAACAGGAAGACAGAGTACTGGGCTAATGGTAAGATTCTTGGTAGTGTGGATGAGCAGAGAGATCTCGGTGTCCATGTACATAGATCCCTGAAAGTTGCCACCCAGGTTGAGAGGGTTGTTAAGAAGGCGTACGGTGTGTTAGCTTTTATTGGTAGAGGGATTGAGTTTTGGAGCCATGAGGTCATGTTGCAGCTATACAAAACTCTGGTGCGGCCGCATTTGGAGTATTGCGTGCAATTCTGGTCGCTGCATTATAGGAAGGATATGGAAGCATTGGAAAGGGTGCAGAGGAGATTTACCAGAATGTTGCCTGGTATGGAGGGAAGATCTTATGAGGGAAGGCTGAGGGACTTGAGGCTCTTTTCGTTAGAGAGAAGGTTAAGACTTGACTTAATTGAGGAATACAAGATGATCAGATGATTAGATAGGGTGGACAGTGAGAGCCTAGTGTGAGTCATCCTGAAGTCTGTATAAAAGACCGACAGAAAGCACACTCAGTAAGCATTGCGCAGGTCAAAGAGACACAGCCTGAGTGAGTGAGACACATCCAGAATGGGATTTTGAAACTTGGTAATTCAGTGCAGAGTGGGAGAAGGTGCTTTTTCCCTACTGTTTTGTTCTCTCTCTTTCTTCTGGCCTGTAACTTTTAATCAGCAGGGAGAGAACCTGAGAGCATCTGAGACCCACAGAAGGTAAGTGATTTTTACTCATTTTTACCTTTTCAAATTGTGTGTGTGTGTGTGTGGGGGGGGGGGGGGGGAACTGAAGTGACATCACAGAAAAGCTGTGACCTGATTGGCTGTTGGGAATCTACACTAAATTTTAAAAATTAAGCATTGGTAACTAATTAAACATAATTACTTAATTATAATTTAGAGGGTATCTAAGCCAGAGATCGGAGAGTATCTAGTGCAAGGAAACATATAGTTAATAGTAACTTTTTAAAAAAACTTTTAAATTTGATTTACTAATTAATTGAGGCAATGTCAGTTCGAGGGGTGCTGTGCTCTGACTGTGAGATGTGGCAGGTCCGGGAGGCTTCCAGCGTCCCGGGTGGCTTCATCTGCAGAAAGTGCACCCAACTGGAGCTCCTCACAGACCGCATGGTTCGGTTGGAGCAGCAATTGGATGCACTTAGGAGCATGCAGGTGGCGGAAAGCGTCATAGATCGCAGTTATATAAATGTGGTCACACCCAAGGTGCAGGCAGAGAAATGGGTGACCACCAAAAAGGGCAGGCAGTCAGTGCAGGAATCCCCTGTGGTTGTCCCCCTCTCGAACAGGTATACCCCTTTGGATACTGTCGGGGGGGATAGCCTATCAGGGGAAAACAGCAGCAGCCAGAGCAGTGGCACCACGGCTGGCTCTGATGTTCAGAAGGGAGGGTCAAAGTGCAGAAGAGCAATAGTAATAGGGGACTCTATAGTCAGGGGCACAGATAGGCGCTTCTGTGGACGTGAAAGAGACTCCAGGATGGTATGTTGCCTCCCTGGTGCCAGGGTCCAGGAAGTCTCCGAACGGGTAGAGGGCATCCTGAAGGGGGAGGGCAAACAGTCAGAGGTCGTTGTACATATTGGTACTAACGACATAGGCAGGAAGGGGCATGAGGTCCTGCAGCAGGAGTTCAGGGAGCTAGGCAGAAAGTTAAAAGACAGGACCTCTAGGGTTGTAATCTCGGGATTACTCCCTGTGCCACGTGCCAGTGAGGCTAGAAATAGGAAGATAGAGCAGCTAAACACGTGGCTAAACAGCTGGTGTAGGAGGGAGGGTTTCCGTTATCTGGACCACTGGGAGCTCTTCCGGGGCAGGTGTGACCTATATAAGGACAGGTTGCATCTAAACTGGAGAGACATAAATATCCTGGCCGCGAGGTTTGCTAGTGTCACACGGGAGGGTTTAAACTAGTATGGCAGGGGGGTGGGCACGGGAGCAATAGGTCAGAAGGTGAGAGCATTGAGGGAGAACTAGGGAATAGGGACAGTATGGCTCTGAGGCAGAGCAGACAGGGTGAAGTTGCTGAACATTACGGGTAAGGCAGATGAACTTAGAGCTTGGATTAGTACTTGGAACTATGATGTTGTTGCCATTACAGAGACCTGGTTGAGGGAAGGGCAGGATTGGCAGCTAAACGTTCCAGGATTTAGATGTTTCAGGTGGGATAGAGGGGGATGTAAAAGGGGTGGCGGAGTTGCGCTACTGGTTAGGGAGAATATCACAGCTGTACTACGGGAGGACACCTCAGAGGGCAGTGAGGCTATATGGGTAGAGATCAGGAATAAGAAGGGTGCAGTCACAATGTTGGGGGTTTACTTCAGGCCTCCCAACAGCCAGCGGGAGATAGAGGAGCAGATAGGTAGACAGATTTTGGAAAAGAGTAAAAACAACAGGGTTGTGGTGGTGGGAGACTTCAACTTCCCCAATATTGACTGGGACTCACTTAGTGCCAGGGGCTTAGACGGGGCAGAGTTTGTACGGAGCATCCAGGAGGGCTTCTTAAAACAATATGTAGACAGTCCAACGAGGGAAGGGGCTGTACTGGACCTGGTATTGGGGAATGAGCCCAGCCAGGTGGTAGGAGTTTCAGTAGGGGAGCATTTCGGGAACAGTGACCACAATTCAGTAAGTTTTAAAGTGCTGGTTGACAAGGATAAGAGTGGTCCTAGGGTGAATGTGCTAAATTGGGGGAAGGCTAATTATAATAATATTAGGCAGGAACTGAAGAACCTAGATTGGGGGCGGATGTTTGAGGGTAAATCAATATCTGACATGTGGGAGGATTTCAAGTGTCAGTTGAAAGGAATTCAGGACCGTCATGTTCCTGCGAGGAAGAAGGGTAAATGTGGCAATTTTCGGGAACCTTGGATAACGAGAGATATTGTAGACATCGTCAAAAAGAAAAAGGAGGCATTTGTCAGGGCTAAAAGGCTGGGAACAGACGAAGCCTGCGTGGAATATAAGGAAAGTAAGAAGGAACTTAAGCAACGAGTCAGGAGGGCTAGAAGGGGTCACGAAAAGTAATTGACAAATAGAGTTAAGGAAATTCCCAAGGCTTTTTACACGTACATAAAAAGCAAGAGGGTAGCAGGGAAAGGGTTGGCCCACTGAAGGATAGGCAAGGGAATCTATGTGTGGAGCCAGAGGAAATGGGTGAGATACTAAATGAATACTTTGCATCAGTATGCACCAAAGAGAAGGAATTGGTAGATGTTGAGTCTGGAGAAGGGTGTGTAGATAGCCTGGCTCACATTGAGATCCAAAAAGACGAGGTGTTGGGCGTCTTGAAAATATTAAGGTAGATAAGTCCCCAGAGCCTGATGGGATCTACCCCAGAATACTGAAGGAGGCTGGAGAGGAAATTGCTGAGGCCTTGACAGAAATCTTTGGATCCTCACTGTCTTCAGGTGATGTCCCGGTGGACTGGAGAATAGCCAATGTTGTTCCTCTGTTTAAAAAGGGTAGCAAGGATAATCCAGGGAACTACAGGCCGGTGAGCCTTACTTCAGTGGTAGTGAAATTACTGGAGAGAATTCTTCGAGACAGGATCTACTCCCATTTGGAAGCAAATGGACGTATTAGTGAGAGGCAGCATGGTTTTGTGAAGGGAAGGTCGTGTCTCACTAACTTGATAGAGTTTTTCGAGGAGGTCACTAAGGTGATTGATGCAGGCAGGGCAGTGGATGTTGTCTATATGGACTTCAGTAAGGCCTTTGACAAGGTCCCTCATGGTAGACGAGTACAAAAGGTGAAATCACACGGGATCAGGGGTGAGCTGGCAAGGTGGATACAGAACTGGCTAGGTCATAGAAGGCAGAGAGTGGCAATGGAAGTATGCTTTTCTAATTGGAGGGCTGTGACTAGTGGTGTTCCACAGGGATCAGTGCTGGGAGCTTTGCTGTTTGTAGTATATATAAATGATTTGGAGGAAAATGCAACTGGTCTGATTAGTAAGTTTGCAGACGACACAAAGGTTGGTGGAATTGCGGATAGCGATGAGGACTGTCAGAGGATACAGCAGGATTTAGATTATTTGGAGACTTGGGCGGAGAGATGGCAGATGGAGTTTAATCCGGACAAATGTGAGGTAATGCATTTTGGAAGGTCTAATGCAGGTAGGGAATATACAGTGAATGGTAGAACCCTCAAGAGTATTGAAAGTCAGAGAGATCTAGGTGTACAGGTCCACAGGTCACTGAAAGGGGCAACACAGGTGGAGAAGGTAGTCAAGAAGGCATACGGCATGCTTGCCTTCATTGGCCGGGGCATTGAGTATAAGAATTGGCAAGTCATGTTGCAGCTGTATAGAACCTTAGTTAGGCCACACTTGGAGTATAGTGTTCAATTCTGGTCGCCACACTACCAGAAGGATGTGGAGGCTTTAGAGAGGGTGCAGAAGAGATTTACCAGAATGTTGCCTGGTATGGAGGGCATTAGCTATGAGGAGCGTTTGAATAAACTCGGTTTGTTCTCACTGGAACGACGGAGGTTGAAGACGGAGACCTGATAGAGGTCTACAAAATTATGAGGGGCATAGAGTGGATAGTCAGAGGCTTTTCCCCAGGGTAGAGGGGTCAATTACTAGGGGGCATAGCTTTAAGGTGAGAGGGGCAAGGTTTAGAGTAGATGTGCGAGGCACGTTTTTTACGCAGAGGGTAGTGGGTGCCTGGAACTCGCTGCCGGAGGAGGTGGTGGAAGCAGGGACGATAGTGACATTTAAGGGGCATCTTGACAAATACATGAATAGGATGGGAATAGAGGGATACGGACCCAGGAAGTGTAGAAGATTGTAGTTTAGTCGGGCAGTATGGTCGGCACGGGCTTGGAGGGCCGAAGGGCCTGTTCCTGTGCTGTACATTTCTTTGTTCTCTGTTCTTGTTCTTTTTCTTCGGATGGTGATGTCTAGCACGAGGGGACATAGCTTTAAATTGAGGGGAGATAGATATAGGACAGAGGTCAGAGGTAGGTTCTTTACTCAGAGAGTAGTAAGGGCGTGGAATGTCCTGCCTGCAACAGTAGTGGACTCGCCAACACTAAGGGCATTCAAATGGT